>NW_024118171.1:0-13823 GCF_003073215.2 Triticum urartu | reverse complement strand
AGAATCGAACTCCTCCTCAGACTCCACCTCCGCCTCCTCAGAAGCGGACTCCTCCTCTGAATCCATTTCCTTGCCAACAAACGCACGTGCCTTGCCAGATGAGCTCTTCTTGTGTGATGAAGACTTTGAGGAAGACTTGGAAGAAGACTTTGAGTATTTCTTCTTCTTCTTGTCGTCAGAATCATACTCCTTGCTCTTCTTTTTCTTCTTATTCTCATTGTCCCACTGCGGACACTCAGAGATGTAGTGGCCATGTTTCTTGCACTTGTGGCATGTTCTCTTCTTGTAGTCATGAGCAGAAACTTCATCATTCCTTAAGCTTGATCGTGAGGACTTTCTGAAGCCTTTCTTCTTGGTGAATTTTTGGAACTTCTTCACAAGTGTCAAACGAGCTGTCAAGTGATCTCAGGAGTGTCTTGACGACTTCATGCTTGATGATCTCAGTGGCGCCGAGGGCTTGAAACTCATTTGTGATGTTAGTGAGCCGATCAAACGTGAGCTGGACATTCTCATTTCTCTTGAAGTAGTTGAAGAGGTTGCGAAGGACACTGATTCTCTTATCTCTCTGGGTTGAGACGCCTTCGTTGACCTTGGACAGCCAGTCCTAGACTAGTTTAGATGTTTCCAAAGCACTCACACGGCCATACTGCCCTTTGGTCAGATGACCACAGATGATGTTCTTGGTAGTGGAGTCCAGTTGAACAAACTTTTTGACATCAGCAGCGGTGACACCTTCACCATCCTTGGGAACGCCATTCTTGACGACATATCATAGGTCGACATCAATGGCTTCAAGATGCATGCACATCTTATTCTTCCAGTAGGGATATTCAGTTCCATCGAAGACTAGGCACGTAGCGGAGACTTTGATTATCCCTGCAGTCGACATAGCTAAAACTCCAGGTGGTTAAACCGAATCACACAGAACAAGGGAGTACCTTGCTCTAATACCAATTGAAAGTGCTAGTGATCGACTAGAGGGGGGTGAATAGGCGATTTTTATGAAAATCTTCAAAACATGGAAGTTTCGAAGACAAACAATAAAAATAAACCTATTACCATGCAGAGGAAGGTAGACTACACTAGGCAAACCATAGTCAAGTATTCAATGGAGTGAAAGCACAATGACTAATAGCAGTTAGGCAGTAAAGATCAGGTAGGAAGATATTGTGAAGCCAATCAGAACAAGCAGTCACTCAGTGAAGACAAAAGATAAAGCAATCATACAATAACTTCACAAGGACCAACAGTAAGTAAAGGGAAGGGAAGGATGAAACCAGTGACTCGTTGAAGACAATGATTTGTTGGACCAGTTCCAGTTGTTGTGACAACTGTACGTCTGGTTAGGGAGGCTGAGATTCAACTCAGAAGACCTCGTCTTCACCTTATTCCTCTTGAGCTAAGGACACCCAGTCCTCGCCCAATCACTCTGGTAAGTCTTCAAGGTAGACTTCCAAACCTTCACAGACTTCGTTCACCGGCGATCCACAATGACTCTTGGATGCTCAGAACGCGACGCCTAACCGGCTGGAGGATTCACAGTCCTTAAGTGTAATAAGTCTTCAGATCACACAGAGATGAAGACTTAAGTGATGCCTAACACTCTTTGGCTCTGGGTGTTTAGGACTTTATCCTTGCAAGGAATTCTCTCTCAAAGGTTTCGAGGTGGGTTGCTCTCAAACGACAAAAGCCGTGCACTAACTCTGAGCAGCCAACCGTTTATGGTTGTAAGGGGTGGGCTATTTATAGCCACTAGACAACCCGACCTGATTTGTCCGAAATGACCCTTGGTCACTAAGGAACTGACACGTGTTCCAATGGTCAGATTTCAAACACACACGGCAACTTTACTTGGGCTACAAGCAAAACTGACTTATCCAACTCTGGACAAGATTTGCTCTCATAGTCTTCACTCAAAGACATAAGATTTGGTTAAGCATCACTTCAGTCATTCTGACTGGTTCACTTGGACCCCACTTAACAGTACGGTGGTTCCTATGACTCAACAAAGAAAAAAAGAACGACGAAACAACTAAGTCTTCGCGTTCCATAGTCTTCATGCGATGTCTTCTCTTGTCATAGTCTTCAATGTGAATGTCTTCACATACCACCTTTGACTTCAATGTCTTCATTCATTTTTAGGGGTCATCTCTGGTAGGAAAACCGAATCAATGAGGGACTTCTACCTGTGTTATCCTGTAATTCTCACAAACACATTAGTCCCTCAACCAGGTTTGTCGTCAATACTCCAAAACCAACTAGGGGTGGCACTAGATGCACTTACAGATACGCATTCTGCGGACCACCCGAAGGTTGGCATAGAAAGTTATACATCCTCGTAGAACCTGTGGTGTCGTTCAATTCCACAGAGGCGTTCAGTAGGGTGAGTTGGTCCAATGCTCTGCAGGCAGGCTCTCTGTCAGGGCTGATAGCCGGTGGCCTGGAAAGCGACGAAGTCCTCGTACGAGACCCGTAGAAACATATCAGGTGAGTTCATGACCTGTCCAAACATATTTTGGGCCCTGTGGCGAAACAAAAAATACCTGTATTTTTATGCTAAACTTTTATATCCGTAAACATATTATTTCATTAGACTATAACCTAAACAAGTATGATGTTTTGTAGTTAGTTGGCATAGTTAATCACACAATAATATTGCTAAATATTAATTATTGTATTCTTTATCATACGGTTGTGACGTACATCAACAAAACAATTATGCTAAATTTAGTTATTTATCTTAACAAAATTCATATTTTTGACGATTTGCATAAATTAGATATAGCACATGTGTGGGTTTGTGCGTCCATGTTTATTTTAATATCATCAGATATCATGATAGAGCTTCCTAAATCATATTATCTAACAAAAAACTTAAAAGTGGATTCTAGTGTATTATTAGGCCTTTAGGCTTTTAGAGATTTCAATACGGGTTACATACAGATGTATATAGACGTATTTTAGAGTGTAGATTCACTCATTTTGCTTCGTATATAGTTCACATTCGAATCTCTAAAAAGACTTATATTTAGGAACGGAGGGAGTATATCTCTAGAAATTTATAGAGTATATAGTAGTTGGCAACTGAATCTTGCAAATTAAGTTCAATATAAATTGACAATATGTGCTTGCTCTTTACGTGATAGTTGATAGTGAAGTAGCATCGCTTATAGTAATTACTTGTGCAAAGATAAAAATGTCCAATGCTTTCTTGTGCTGAATGATGATGCTAGTTTCTGCTGATGGACTGGAAAATGTTTGACAAGATGGCTGGCAATCTCGCGGCAGCAGAACTGGACGACGGACACACCGGTTGCCTGGTTGTGACACGCGTTGGCTCGGTATGCATCAGTAAATTCTAGTCTTATTTGTAGTTACGGTCACAGGCCATGCACTTTGATCAATAACTGACACGCCGCGGATGTCCAATTGTTTGTTCTGGCAGGTGCATGGTCTATCGTTCAGCCTTAGTTAACCAAATTTGCTCGGGTCTGCCTCTGCTAACAGCCAACTTATGGTGTGGGATCTTAATAAACATTTGGCAGAAATGATTCCCATGTGAGAAGCAATTTATATACAATTTTGTAGTTTGAGCCCTGTGGCGAAATAAAAAAATACTTATATTTTCATACTAAACTTCTATATTCGTCTAAACATATTATTTCATTAGACTATAACATAAACAAGTATGATGTGTTGCACTTACTTGGCATAGTTAATCACACAACAACATTGCTAAATATTAGTTATTGTATTCTTTGTCATACGGCTGTGACGTACATCAACAAAACAATTATGCCAAATTTAAGTTATTTATCTTAACATAATTCATATTTTGACGATTTGCATAAATTATATAGCACATGTGTGCGTTTGTGCGTTCATATTTATTTTAATATCGTCAAATATCATGATAGAGCTTCCTAAAGCATATTGTCTCGCAAAAAACTTAAAAGTGGTTTCTAGTGTATTATTAGGTAAGTACTCCCTCTATTTCTAAATATATGACCTTTTAGGCTTTTAGGGATTTTAATACGAGAGGAGCGTTTTGCAGGACAAGCACCATGAAGCTCGGAATCTCAACCAACTGTTCGTCCTTTGGGATGTGTGTATCGTGAATTTTCAGTTGTATACTGGCGCCAGTCAGCAGAAAATATACAGAGATGTCGTGGAGTAGTATGTTAGCTTTCTACATGGGCCGCGGGTGGATTGTATGATTGAATGAACAGGGAGCGACTACAATAGAAGAAGGGCCATGGGTGCAAAAATAGAAAAAACATGGCTGGGCCATCTGATCCTGGATGAAGGGCCCAGATTATTGTGGGTGGATCTGAGCACACAGGCACTATGTTATTTGCACAAAACTCCCTTGGTTCTACTCCTTTTGCTTTTAGAACCACCTCCTCCTTCCTAAGAACGCAACAATGCAGACCCAAAATCCTCCAATGTGTAGCTGGGCGATAGCAAGGGCTTGCCGACGGTGGCGGCGGGCCAGATCCGGTGGCTAGCTGGGCGACTGCGCCCAGCGGAGGTCCAGATCCAGCACCCGACCGTCTTGTCGTCGGCTTCCTGGCTGCCTCGACAGACCTCCCCTGTGCGGACAAGTACTCTGCTCTTCGTCACCGCCAGCGCGCCGCCGCACAGCGCATCGAGAGGAACGAGGGTGTTGTTGCCAAGGAGGAGGTCTCCATGCACCGCCACTTCGACGACCTCCGCGCCCTCGGCAGGTACTCGACTCCGCCCGCGCCCACGTTCTTCCATCTTGATCCCGGAGCTTCTTAGCTCCTTGGGTGGTTGTATCGTTTGGTTTGGGAAACAAATTTTCACTGGGATGGTTTCTGAAGCGTGAGGACAACAGCCACTGTCCCATCTTCTGTCGGTATGCCTAGGGGAGACCGTATGCCTATGCCATAAATCTAAATCAGGACATTGTTGAGATGGTGGAAATTAGTAGTACATGTTTAGATTATGTTGGGGCATTTGATGCCTGTGATTCTGGCTAAGCTAATTTGAGTACCAAATTCAGTTAATTTGGAAAGATTCGGTGTTGATTAGCCATAACAAAAAATATAATGTCTGCTTACTTAAATTTTTTGACTGAGCAGCTAGTTCATGCGCTGCTGGGATATGGTTTCTTTCAACTTGATAGGAATAACAGGGATATCTCCATAGTTTTAAATAGCCCGCTATAGCTCCGCTATAGCTGTTTGAGCATGTTGCCGCTAAATGATTTCATGCACAATTTGCCGCTATAGCCTCGCTATAGCCCGCTATAGCTCAGCTATAGCTGTTTTTAAGGGTCGCCGCTATATGCCATAGCCCGCTATTTAAAACATTGGATATCTCTCGTATCCATGAACATAAATATTAATCACTGGACAAGCTTGCTATGCTTATACTAGATTTTCGAGCAGTTCTGTATTTTGAAATTTCATCCTCTTCTCGGATATTGTACATGGGAACAAACTAATCTCATCTACCTATTAAATTACCTGCATGTGAAGTGCTTGCAGGCACAAGACTGAAATTCGTTACACTTGCAATGTGTTCCACTTCACTGATTTCTGAGAGTTCAATATCTATTTTTCCAGTATAATGTCATTGAAACTACAATCATGACAAATTTGGTTTGGTGAAACAATTATACTAGCTCTTTGGTTTTCCTCATGTAGCTTTTATGATACTACGATTGCAAAAAGAACAATGGCAACTTTTTCACCTTTTGTATGTAGAAAAGACTCTCTTTCTGTATATCTTTTTAGTTTGCAACCTTAACATTACAATCTTGGAATTGGGGCTGATTTCTCAATTTCTTCTCTGCGTACGACGGATAGATCGAAGCTCGTCAACTAGTACTAAGTTTGTTCTCCGCTGTTTTGGTGTTGCATCTTGAACTGAAATGGAGGGAAGTAGTGAGACATAGCCTTCAGGAGAGCCCACAGTTCCAGTAATTGCAAAATTTATACCAACACTACCAGGTGAGAAGATATAGTCCAGAAAGGCAAGAAAATTTTGTCATTACCTAATTTTCCGTTAATCCCTTCTTTGGTGTTTTTTGCTGAATATTTGTTTGCAGTCGTGGAATCGGTCAATAGTAGTGCTCAAAATCAAGATTTCAGCGATGCTACCTCGTCTGCAGAGATTAATTCTCTAATGCTTCTTATTGAATTTCTTTGCCATTGTTGTATGTCCATCATTAGGCTATCTTTGTGGTTTACTGGTCATAGGTAATATTATTCTTCTCGAACCCATGACTGCTCTGGAGTGATTAAATTTTCCAGTGGCTTCTCTGTCCAGTATAGAATTTGTCTATAATTTTCCTTCCAAACAAATGGTATTGTTTATACTCATATTACCACAAAATCACCATTTCTTTGTGTCTTTGGTGCTAAATTAAAAGTACCTGACCAATAAGAGGCGCTTTACAGGAGTGGAAACCAACAGCTTCAGTGCACATGCAAAACATTGTGGCCTGCACTTGTAGTGCTGCTGTCAGCAAATATGTGTGCACTAAGGCAATATTAGGTCACAGGATATAATTAGCAGGAAATGTCCATTGGAGGGAGTAAATGGCTGATTGTTTTGACCTACTTGGGCTTGACTTGGGATAGTCCTTCGGTTGCTAACCATCCATTGAGCCATAAAACTTATAATGTAATATCAATACATCAGTATAGCCGGTCGTAAGTTGTATGCAAGTCTTATTGGGATGACGAGCTGTGAAAATAGATACAATTGATCAGTCATTGTCAAACTGTAAATATATTTTGTCGTACGATATTCTTTTCGTTTTCTCTTCAGTGGTCTGACATGTGCCTCTGTGCTGCAGCATCAAGGTTTTACTTTTGTCATCTATGAGTTAGCAAAAGAACTTGAATTGCATTATTAATTGTTCAATACATATACACGATCAGGATTAGAGAACATAATTTCCTATTTCTTTCCTTGTAATGTAAAGTATATTTTTTTCCTTGTATTTGTAGATGCATGATGCCCTGACAACCGGAAACATCAAGACTGCAGATGGATATAAGAAGCTTTTATCAAAGTCTTCCCTTTCTGACGATTGAGAGAATTTCTATGGAAGATATATTTAACTGTGTTCTTGATTATGCATCTGTACGTGTCTGTGCTCAACTGAATCGTGTTTGCTTGGTGTGACCTCTCCCAGAACAAGAAGCTTATGAGCAAGAAGTGGTAGAACTGGAGGGGAATGCTAGAGCTTTTCTATTATGACCATCAAGATAGTAGAGCTTATCGTTTTAAATAGCAATGCATGTTGAGTGGTGATCATATTTACTCTGTCTTGTTGGCCATGTACTAAAAATGATGCTACCATGTCTCATCAAGATATGTATGCTTGTGATATGCTCAATCCGGGATGGTCCAGTCTGATGTTAGTTATGCTTCAAACGGTGGCTTTGCAGTGACAATCATATTCAACTTCTTTTTGCGTAATTAGTGATGGAGTACAAGCCACTGAAATGTGCATGTTTTTGCAGTGACAACCATATTCAGCTTCAAAGGGTGGCTTTGCAGTGACAACCATATATGAATACTGAAATATGCATGGTTTTCATAAAGTAGATACGTGCAAAGATTTTATGGGGCTTCATCACTGTGCAAATTTTGTTTTATAACTAATTGCTAGTAGGCGAGATGAAATATCACCCCAAATATTTGGGGTCGTTGGACAAAATGAATGGAGAGAGATGAAATACTTGAGGTGATTACTGCAAAAGTTCTGTTTTAGAACTAATTGCTAGTAGGGTTTTTTCATAAAATATACATAAGTGGCTGAGATCCTTTCATCAAAATCTGTGCCATCCACCTACGATCCAGTGGCTCAGATATGTCTTTCTATTTTTGCACCCATGACCCTTCTTCTATTGTAGTCGCTCCCGAATGAACACTATGTGCCTCCTGGGCGCATTTAAAGCTGGTATGAACGGCTCGCTTACATTTCGTTGATGTTTGCCGCGCTGCACATCTACTTGGCCGGCGCCCTAGTTGCCTAGCCAGCGCCTAACTACTACGAAATACTTGAAAATAAAAAAACTACTATGCTAATAGCACACCATACGAAGGTAAAAAGAAACTAGCACACTATAAGTTGTTTCTTTTTTTAAAATTGGCGTTGTTTCTATTTCTGGTAGCACATTGAAAATGCGTTATATCGGCTAGAGGGGGGGGGGGTGAATAGGCGATTATAGGCGATTTTTATGAAATTCTTCACTGAGGAATTTGTCGGTGAGGAAATTTCTTAGCGAAGAACTACTAGCAGCGGAGTAAGTACTCAAAAGTAAACATAACAGAACATAAGCATAGTCATCATGATGAAATGACGACAGGCACAGAGTACATGAAGCGTAAGCACATGATAACACAAGATGAAGACAAACAGACTGAAGAAATTGAACTAAGGAAATTGAGAAAGTCTTCAGTCAAAGTCTTCAAACACAGATATGAACAAGCACACAACACAGTTATGAGGAAATGAAAGAGTTGAGGAAATAGAACCAGTAAGCTTGATGAAGACAACGGTTTGGTAGACCAGTTCCAACTGCTGTCTCAGTTGTACATCTGGTTGGAGCGGCTGAGTATTTAAACTCGAGGACACATAGTCCCGGACACCCAGTCCTGAGCACGCAGCTCAGGACACCAAGTCCTCACTGTATTCTCTTTGAGCTAAGGTCACACAGACCTCGCCCAATCACTCGTGGTAAGTCTTCAGGCGACTTTCAAACCTTCACAAACTTGGTCACTCGGTGATCCACAATTCCTCTTTGATGCTCTAGACCATGACGCCTAACCGTCTGGAAGAAGCACAGTCTTCAAAGGTAACAAGCGTCGGATCCACGCAGGATCAATCTCTTCAGTGATACTCAATCACTTGGGGTTTGTAGGTGTTTGGGTTTTTTCTAACTTGATGATTTTCGCTTAAAGTCCTCAGAGGATGGGTTGCTCTCAAATGACAAGTGTCAGTTTCTCTCGGAGCAGCCAACCAGCTAGTGGTTGTAGGGGGCGGCTATTTATAGCCCAGGGAGCAGCCCGACATGATAAGACATAAATGCCCTTTAATGATATGACCGTTAGGTGGATAGATATTTTGGGACAGCTGGCGCATAGCACATCAACGATCGGAATTTTGAGTAGCAAAATCCCCAGGGCTATCATGTTCCTCACTGTGTAGGCAATCCGCACTGGCGAATTCCTAACTCCTCAGTCAGAACAAATTCCTGAGAGATCAGAAGAACTTCTTCTCTGTCACTGAAGAATATGACTGGACTATATGAGATTTCCAATGACTTCACTCAAAGGGATTGGTAGGTGTAAGATTTTGAGTTGAGCATCACATGGAAATATTTTCTTAGTATTTTCTCGACCCCCTTTAACAGTATGATGTTTCCTATGACTCAAGAAAGAGAAAATGAAACTACGAAAACAAAAGTCTTCACGCTTCATGTTCCTCGAATGAATACGAAGTCTTCAAGGTCACACCAATTTCTTCACTTTCAAAGTCTTCAGAAAGCCAAAGTCTTCAGTCAAAGAACTTCGTCTTTAGGGGTCGACTTTCTCTGTAAATATCAAACTCCTCATAGACTTATAGACCTGTGTACACTCACAAATGCATTAGTCCCTTAACCTATAAGTCTTCAATACACCAAAATCACTAAGGGGCACTAGATGCACTTACAATCTCCCCCTTTTTGGTGATTGATGACAATATAGGTTAAGTTTTCAACGGGGATAAACATATGAAGTGTAAATACTAATATTGAGAAATTTGATTGCAAGATATAGAAGAACCCCCCTCCCGAATATGTGCATAGTGAGGAATTTGCTTTTGAAGCAATGCACACTTGAAGAGTTGAATCATGGAGATCTCCCCCTATATCTTGTAATTCATACACGCATTTGACATATAACAGTGAAGAATTTGAAATGCATGATGAAATATGGTGACTGATGTAATTCAGCATGCGTGCAATAATATTAACGAGGAATAAGCATGCAGAAAAAATGTCTCAAGAGTATTAGAGCAACATCGGGTTTAAGTTTACAACTCGATCCAATAAAGTCTCAGAAGAACGAGAGTTGTAACTTGAAAAAAATGCCCATATAGAAAGACCCGCTTGAAGACTAACTCAAAATTCTCCCCCTTTGTCATCAAGTGACCAAAAGGATCGAATATGAGGACTAACGCCCCTGAAGAATATCAAGTTGATGAAGGAGCACCAGCGTTGTTGGGTTCGTTTGTCGTAGTAGGGCCTGCCGTAGTGTCATCCAAGTCTTCATTCTCATCAGTGTCGCGTGATGAATAAAATGAGCTGGCCACCAGAGAAGGAACCTTGTCCTTCTTAAATTTCTTCGGTGGAGGTTCAGACCAGTCAAAATCTTCCTTGAGACCCATTTTTTTCAGATCTTCTTCACCATACAGATGTGGCAGTATTGCCCAGGTGCGACCGAAGACTTCATGGAGGTAGTAATGGTTTTTCTTCACTGCATTGTGTGTAGCAGTCATGTTGTGAAGAAATGAACCAAACTGACGCTTAACCCATTTATGATTTCGATCCACCTTCTGGTCAAGACTAAGCAGAAGCTCACGACCAGTCATCACACGAGGAGCAGTGGCTTGAGGAGTAGACTTGGGTGCATTGCCAGAGTCATGTGTGGCAGAGTCATCATTGGTGGAATAAGAGGCAGCTTTGCGAAACCGACCATCCAATGGACGAATGCCTTCATCTATAACAGCTGGTCCTTGCCCTTTTCATCAACTGAGGAATAGGTCTGCTTGAGGACTTCAATTGGGGGCAAGTAGCTGAGGTGATTCTGAAAATCAGCTTTGTAGTTGAGTGAAGACCTTGTCCTGAGGAATCTCATAATCCAAGGTGCATAAGGCTTCAGCTCAAATGGAGACAGTGCAACATTTGCCAGAGTCCTCATGAAGAAATCGTGATAATTGACAGAAATGCCATGTACGATGTTGAATACCAGATTCTTCATGATGCCAACAATTTCCTCATCAGATGAGTCATGGCCTTTGATAGGACTCATTGTCCTCGTAAAAATACGATAGACAGTTCTGGGCACATAGAGTAATTCCTTCACGAGGAATTTGGTTCGTGGGGCCTGACCTGGCTTCAAAGGTTTCATCAGAACCTGCATGTAGTGATTTGTAAGCTCAGGTTCACTATAGATGCAACGAGCTTTTTCAAGGGGAGGACTGAGTGGTAAGGCACGAAGCAATTCAGACGCTGGTGCGGTGTAGTGAGTGTTTTCAGACATTCAGTCTAGCACCCATGAATTCACATCTTCAGAATCTCCTGTGATGTGCAGCGTTGCATAAAATTGAAGAATTAGTTCTTCATTCCAATCACAGATGTCAGAGCAAAAATTTAACAGTCCAGTGTCGTGAAGAACACTGAGGACTGGTGCGAAGCACGGCAGAGATTCCATATCCACGTGAGGAATATGCTCATGGTAGAAGATTTTCTCTTTGTTGAACAGCACTGAGGAATAGAAATTGGCTTGACTAGCAGTCCAGAAACGCCTCTTCCTAATGCGAGCAGAGTTATAAGGGTTGTAGTCTTCAAAGAATACATGCTCGCCGAAGAAATCATCAGCCTTGAACTTTTTCTTGCGCGAGAATGGATCCTTTGGCTTGGGCAGAGGAGTGTCAGTGAGTTGCATCACGACCTCAGGAATCTCAATCGCAGGTTCTTCAGGCTGAGGAATTTCTGGTTCCTCTTCAGTGGCAGTCTACGTCTTCAGATGTTCAGCAGCAGCAGTGACCTTCCCAGAATTCATCACTTATTACTGGTGTGGAGCAGCCAACGTCCACATCTTCATCTTCCATTTCTTCAACGCCAGCCTCTTCAGCTGTGAACTGAGGCATGGGCGAGGAGATGACAGGTGTTGAAGGGATCGTATCCACTTCAATTTCTTCATCCAACTGCTCAGACGAAGCAGCAGAAGGAGTTTATTCATCAGATCCACTGGGGATCACATATTCTTCATCAAAAGGAACAAGGTCCTTCGATGGCATGGTTGAGATTGGAACAACATCAATGGGATTAGCAAATGAACTGGTCAAAGGCTTCATCTTCTTCGGAGCTGAAAAATCTGAAGTAGCTGATGCTTTCCTTTTCTTCACTGCTGCACGCTCTGCAGCCTTGGTTTTCTTCACATCTGATGCAGATGGAAGTATCGGAGTTGGTGTTGGCGCAGGAGGAGCAGAGGAATCTAGTTGATTTTCTTCAGGCACAACTGATGTATTTTCCCTAATTTCTTCAGTTTCTTCAGGCGCACCACTAGTGGATGCCCTGGCAATTTCTTCAACAGCTGGAATGCATCAGCCCTGGAACTCACATTTTCTTCAGCAGCCTAATTTTCATCAGCGATGCTGGCATGTTCTTCAGTCGGCTGAGCAGATGCTTCAGCCTGAGGAACTTCCTGTTGCGTTGGGGCTGCAACATTTGAGGTGAAGTTACCAGCGAGTCTCACAAAACGAACTTTGACTCCAAGCCAATCAGCATGGTGTGCGTCAAATTCATCACTGAGTTTCTTGTTCTCAGATTGAGTAGTGACAAGTTCTTTATTTGTCATAGAGACAACGTTTTTCTTCAGATAACGCTCCTTCTTATACTGTGCTTTCTTGATCTGCCTGGCCTTCTCAAATTTCCATTTTTCTTCTTGAATGAAGTGAGTCAGCATGTGACTTTGGCCAGGAGTCAGCTTGAAGTCAGGCATGGGAGTGTTGGGGTCCTTGTGCCAAACGTCAATGTATTCGAGGATCAACTTGGGATCCAAAAGCAGTGGCACATTTGTTCCCTTGGCTTTAGCGGCCCTGACTTGCCTATCTCTGATGATTTCAGCAAGTTCATCATCATCAGCTTCGTCTTCTTCAGACGGCACTTGGAAGGCGACCTACTTCTTCTAAGGACTAGGGCGAGGACCTCGTCCAGCAATGGCCTTTGTCTTTAGTAGAGAGGGTCCCGTTGAGGAATTTGGTGCAGCCGAGGAACTAGCTGAAGCTCCTGAGGCAATAGAGACGATGTGGTCCTTTGACATGTGGCGAGATGCACAGGTGTAGAGGACTTTGTCGGAGCGGCCGAAGACTTTGGCGGAGGAGCTGAGGACTTTTGAGGAACTGGAGCAGCATGAGGAATTGGCCGTGAGGGTTTTGAGGATTCTAGCCATGAGGACATTGCTGAGGAACTTGGCCTTGAGGGCACTGTTGGTGAAGCACTTGGCTTGCGTGCAGCCTTCTTTGACATAGCCTTCTTTGGCTTGACAGCAGAGGCAGCTGCAACAGCAGAGTCTTCATTGAATTTCCTCACTACTTCTCTGGCTTGCTTAGCCAACTTGGCTTGGCGCTTGGCCCATTCATCAGGATAGTCCTCACCGCACTTGAGGCTGGTGGGATCAGCTATTTGGCCAGGTGCCAATGGAGGTCTTGGGCATGCAGAATTGAGTGCGAATTTCTTCATGTACTTGGGAGTAACATACCTGTACTCCCTCCACTCTCTTGCCCATCACCTCTCTATCTTCTGAATGTGCACCTTGCGCTAATTTTTGTCTTCCTCAGGAGGTGTGCAGTACCCAGCATCTATATCATCAGGGATCTCAAACACTGTGTTGACCTCAGTCCTCTTTCCTCCTTTCTGTGGCTTCTTACCGTCAGTCATTTTCTTCAGTTAAAGAATTTGAACAATTGAATTCTCTGAAGAAGTATGCAACTTTTCTTCGAGGAACGCTGCAAATGAGTTAAGTTGATGAGAACCTAGTGATTCAGCAGCTGACATGAGTACCTGTGAACA
>NW_024118170.1:0-9934 GCF_003073215.2 Triticum urartu | reverse complement strand
GGCTTCAACCATTGCTCGATACTAATCGGGATCATGTCCCTAACTAGAACCCCGCACTGAGCATTAAATTTTTGCTTGGTCTGGAGGGGTTCAATCGGTTGGCCAGCGCGATCAATTTCGATGATCGTGTACCTTTCATCCGAGCGCAACTTTCTCTTCGGGCCTCGTCTCGTTACCGAAGTGTTGCTCGATCTGGAGGGCTAGAAAATAAGAAAAATAAGAGAGTTAATATGTGTGCATACCAAAAACAATTAATGCATCAATTTGATATGGTCAGCACATGCTTAATTAATTAATATATATATACCTGGCCGGACTCCGTTCGGTCACCAGAGCCGTCATCGCAGTGTCCTCCCCCCTCCATTCGGTCACCAGAGCCGTCATCACGGTGTCCTTCCCCCTCCATTCGGTCACCGGAGCCGTCATCACGGTGTCCTTCCTCCTCCATTGTTTGATCATCATCGTCGTAGCCTACTTCTTCATCCTGTCTTTCCAGACCATCGGTGCATGTGTCGTTAAGAAACGACAAGACGACATCACTTCCATGTGCAATTATCTCCCCCAACACCACTTCTCGTGCTTCGTCTCGGGGGTGCGGATCCATAGTTTCTGCAAATATTTACAACATGGCAATTATTATTCAAACATGACAGATGGATATATTAGTGGCAAACATTGAACTAGCTAGCTAAGAACAATAAGGAATCATATTAGTGGCCTAGCCTCGACGCTTCTCTAGGGTTTGGGGTGGCCTCGACGACAACGCTCTTTTAACCTGGTAAATTTGGGTGCCCTCAAGAGAGTTTGTTACTAAAGAGCTCCTCCCGCCTAGCCGTTGGAACCGGCACTAATGGACACATTAGTGCCGGTTCTTTTACAAACCGGGACTAATGTGTCTCACATTTGACCCTTTTTCTACTAGTGCCACGGAGGTGCCTCCCGAGCCCCGGTCCCAAAGTAGTTGTTGATGGCGTTCGGAACCTTTGGGCTCAAGGGCTGCTCACTTCGCTGGTGTTGGGCAAGTTGCCCCGCACTTTTGCCCTTGTTTTGGACTCTAACTTGCATGATTTGAATGGAACTAACCCGGACTGGCAATGTTTTCAGTAGAATTACCATGGTGTTATTTATGTGCAGAAACAAAAGTTCTCGCAATGACCTCAAACTTCACGGAACATCTTTCTGCCCCGGCAAGGCTCTTGCCGGGGCCACGGAGGCCGCCCCGGCAAGGGTCTTGCCGGGGAAGTCCACCTTGCCCCCTTTGCTCTTTGTGTTCCTGGTCTTGGTGTTGCCTTGGCCATCTTGTGCTTTGGTTCCTCTCCGGCTCCCCTCCTCTGCCCTGCTTAGTGTGGTCGTGGCGCACGGCTCCGACTGCCCGTGCACAAGTAAAGGGACACAAAGGAGTGCCCCTACTTTTGTACAGTGACAGTACCTCGTGGGCCCCCTGGAGCTCCTCCGACTCCAACTCCAACTCTATATATTTGGTTTTGGGGAGAAAAAATCGAGGGAGAAGAAATCATCGCATGGGGGGGGGGGGGGGTGTCAAGTTAGCTACTTTAGTGCAATTTAGCAACATTCCACAAAACATTCATTGTGCATATAAGTTAGATCCAATCGCATCGCCTGGCATATACTCGAATGTGTATCGACTAAGTTTGGCTTTTGCCAAAAGTGAATCTCTCTGGTGATGACCAGCGTGTAGTCAGTCAGATCCCATGGGAAGCTTGCGCGAAGTTGATCCGCTGAGCTTGCTCATTCCGGATGGTTTTTCCAGAGCATTGGTACATGAAATTGCTAGTGGAAGAACCACTCCAATTAAATTTAGGAGGGAACCTTCGTATGTCCCACCTCATTTTCCCTGATGACATCATTTTGTTCTTCAAGGCATTGCTGGCTCTCGGAAGTCATGTGAGAGATGAGCCCACACTTTCTCAGAATGGCAATCGATGCATGAACTAGTCCGCAGTAGTCTTCGATGGTGTGTGTGTGTGGGTGTCAAGTTATCTAGGTTGGTCGATGATGCATTTCATGTTTCATGTCAACGGTTTGAACTTGTTGTAATGAATTTCACTCATTTTGTCAATAGTAATCAAGGAATTATCTTCTGCCTGATTAATTGATTGAGACATATAGACTCCATTCAAAAGAGAATACATTACTTGACTAGTGAAAATGACGAATAACCAATCAACTCCTGCAAGATAAACAAACAATGAAATGTATTTTTTTATTAGAAGAGAAACAAAGAACCGATCGACTACTCTACCACATGGTACATGTGGCAATCTATCTCTAAAATTTTAATAATAATGTACGTAAAATGCTGCTTGTAATTCTTTTAATGAAGGAAAAAAATTGTGCTTTGTAGTGACGAAAAAAAGTGCCCTGTATACTTCAAGATCCTCGACAGGCGCATGATGAAACATGGTGAGGTGCCGGTTGTGCAGCTCAAGGTCCAGTGGTAACTTGGCTCCCCCGACACAGCAACTCTAGAGGATTACAACGTGCTTCGGCGGCGTTATCCAATAGCTCCGACATGGGAAGAGGAGGCCAGCGCTTAAGGAAGGGAGAATGTCACACCTGACCATCCCCTTGATAGTGTGACTTGACACGCTTGACAAGCGGGGCCCACCTTGCTAGTGTGTGCATCGGGGGAAATATCTGGTGCACCGGTGCTTGTGGTGCTACCGGTGCATCAGACCACTGTAACACATTTTAGAAAGTTCTAAAAATGTGAAGAAAATTGAGTAAATTCATACAACATCAATGGTTTTTGTCGAAAAATTTCAAATTAAAATTCACAACATTGCTCGAGATATAAAAATGACAATCTAACACTGTATGCTATGTAATATATGTTAGACTTCATATGTGGCCCATTATCACGTTGAAGCACATTTGTCATTTTTGTATCTCGGGTGATATTTTGAATTTTGATATGAAATTTTGTGACCACAAATATTGATGATGTGTGAATGTGCTCAGTTTTTTTAACATTTTTTTGGAACATTTTAAAATGTACTATGAGGTCTGGTGCACAGGTAGCACCACAAGCACTGGTGCACTGGATACGTTCCCATGTGCGTCGAGGGGGTTAAAGAGCCAGCCTGTTGGCCGAGCGAGACATGCATGTGTAAACCACTTCCTGTATCCTCAACCATTCGTCTGTAATCTCAACCCCTTCTCCAGGCTCACCCCCCTATCCCTTGTGCTCCTCTCACCTACTCTGGATCGTCGATTCCGTTGCTCCGATTGGGGTATTACACTAGGTTGGTCGATGCTGCTGGTCAAGTCTCGTGACAACGGTTTGAGCTTGTTGTAATGGGTTTCAATTCCTTTTTTTTGTAATAATCAGGCAGTTCTCTTATGCTTGATTAATATATTGAGACATATAGACTCCATAGGAAAATAATAAAGTACTGGACTGGCGAAAATGTTGAATAACCAATCAAGTGCTCCAAGAGAGACAATGAATCTGCTTTATTATCACAAGATAAACAAGGAACTGATCGGAAAATCCATTTTTGCTCTAGGGAGCACATGCTCCTCCGTGCGAAAATTAGATTTTTACAGATGTCCAAAAAAATAGAAAAATATAGATGTGTTCATCGTCACACCCTAATGGTACATGCAAATTTTCAGGGGAAAAACTTAAGCATTTTGACCTGTGCAAAAAAAAACAAGTTGAACGCTAAATGTTACACTTGCTACACTATTATGAATATCTACCAAAAAATCAAAAAAAATAAAATTTAATTAGTACATATTTTGTTTTTACTGTTCATTAGGGAGCATATATATGCTCCCGGGAGCCAAAAATCCGTGTCCAGAACTGATGCGCTACTCTTCCACAATCTATCTCTAAAACCTTAATAATGGTGTACATAAAATGCTGCTCCGTACAACTTTTAGTGAAGAAAAGAAAAAAACAATTTTTGGTCTTTCTAATGAAGGAAAAAACCTGCCAGTACTAGTACTTCAGACTTCAGAGCTCAATCGCCCGAAAATGTCAGCCACACTTGCCATACGCCACCTCCTAAAACATACACATTCTCATAGTTTCCCCAAACGGCTGCCACTCACATCACCTACCAAGGGGAGGGACCAGCGCCGCGCACCTCGTATCTTTAATTTTCAGTTTCCGCTCACGACACTCGGTCCGCGTGAGGAAGTGCGACAGACCATTGCCGGATATCTGGGCAGCGGCAGATCATCACCATCTCCGACGCTAAACTCATTGGGGCTTTTCCTTCTTTTTGGGACTGATGGGCATTGCATTCCGTCTCAGTGGGTGCACAGCACACACTTGTGCACCAGCCAATCAGCCAGCAGCCTTTCCATCTCCTCGACCCATCGCCTTCGTTCTTTACTCTAACCTGTCAGAACCATATAGCTGCAGCTGGACGGCCATGTTCATGATCCTCTACTCACCCTGTGCCAGCTGCTTTTGATATATATAGATGTGTATCGGCCTTAGGCTTGTACCGTGTTGTGATAACTTAGTATGACACACAGATTGTATTGGTAATGGAATGAATGTACTCTACTGACTTCAAAACAAGATATTTTGTAGATGCAGATTTAGCTACTATCAGTGTTTGATAAGTTGCATATATGTGATCACTTGTTACATCCAATAATGTTGATTATAGGTATAGAAAGCGATCTACCTTTTTATTCAAAAAAAATGTTACTTATAGCTTATGTACTTGATGTAGGTGCTAAGATACCAATTCTGTTGTGACTGCTCCCGACGGAAGACAAGTCGCCGAAGCCGCCTTCTTCGTTTTTATTACAAGAATATAGTTTCTGGCCGCCATCTGATGGAGTTCTCGAAAATTTGTAAGGAAATTAGATACTTTTTGAATCAGAAAAATTTTCAGAAAACTTTTCTTGAAGCGTATGCCAGTAAAGGCTGGAAAAATCAAAGGTTTGCCAAATCTCTATTCATGTATTTGATTTGATTTGTTGTTGCTTCTTATTTAGCGCTTTTGCTTCTTACTGACTTAGATTCCCTGGTATATTAGGCGCTTCTTTTTCTGGAGCTACAATACATACGGATATGATTTACTAGAAATGTGAAGACCACATTATTCCTCGAATGTGGTCTTCACATTTCTAGTAAAAATGTGGTCTTCACATTTCTAGTAAATCTTATCCGTATGTATTATAGCTCCAATAAAAGAAATTGCTAATTAGTTAACATATATAGAGAGTAAATCATATCCATATGTATTATAGCTCCAGAAAAAGAAGTTCCTAATTAATTAACATGTATACAGATGAAATAAATATAGAAATGTGAACACCACATTTCTCTCCACTAATATGGAGACGAATGTCTCCTGGAAGCCTCCCACCTTTGGTTTTTTCAAGATTAATGTCGACGCGAGTTTTGTGGAGGCCATCAAAGCTGCGAGCGTGGGGGTGGTCATTAGAGACCATTATGGACAAGTTATCATCTCCTGTTGGGACTACATTGGAGCTTGCCATAGCGTCGAGGAAGCGGAACTAAGAGCGACCCTATCCGGCTTGTATATTGGTATCACTCTTGACAAGCCCATCATTTTAGAAACTAACTGCTATTTTGTGGCTTCTGTGTTTGGAAAAGAGTGTGTTGACAGGTCAACTCTGGTGGATCTAAAGAAGGAGGTGTTGAATGTCTCTAGGCAAATGGTGGGTATAAAGATGGTCAAGATTAACAGGAGGGCCAATATGCTGGCTTACGAGATTGCTAAGTTCAGTTTTGATAATAGGTCTGACGATATTCTTTTTAATACCATCCGCCCTGTGTGGCAAGTTTTGTAATCGATGATTGTATGAATGTTATAATTTAATTAATATATGGTGGGGTTTTCAAAAAAAGAAATGTGAAGACCCACTGCAACTATTTTTTTAGACCCACTGCAACTAACTAGGCTCACAATTAGTCTATTATTATGAACCGGCACAGAAGTACAAAAAAGGGTAATCTTGGTAACTACGAAAATACAAAATTAAAAGATTCTTGAGTTGGGTGTTAAGCTAAAACACTGCCTTTTTGTTGGTCTTTCATATTTACTATGCAGTGCCGGATTGTTAATCAACCAAGAGTGCGCCAGGTTACAAGTATAAAAGTGATAGGCTTACCATCTTTAAATTTCATTTGAGAAATACAATAATGAGTCATGATGTCTACATTCATCTAGCTCTCCATTAATTGTGGTGTGAATTTCTTTGGTCCATGTTGATTGTTCTTTGAGAAAAGAAAGAACGGAAAGGGATTTTCGTGCTAAAAAATATTTGTCTTGCTCCCGTAACTAGGCGTACATGTGGAGGATTTTGTAGTAGGCATCTGTCACACTGTTTTCTAGTTGTTGCATGCAACATAAGTTGGTTTTGTGGCCAAAAGATATCAAGCCATTTCTGTCATACTATACACATCCATTTTTTATGCTTCCTCCCTTGAGCGTATACTCAAAGAGAGCTTCTTGATGTTGGTGTACTCTTTCTTTCGGATCCTTGTTGAATCCAAGAAATAATTATCAGCGGATTTCGCGGCAATAAAATATGAGGACGTAGTGTTTGCTGCACAAAGAGTTCAATAGAGCAATTATGTATACTCAAATTAACCATGATACCTGCAAGCATAATGGAAATCTAGGAAAGTGTTCGTTGCACAAAGAGTTCAGTAGGGCCAAGTACACGAACGACCCACCAGAAGCCCATGGTCCATCGATTGGGCCAAGAAAGACCATGGGCCATGAGATGTCGTCGTCAACCCATCAAGTTAAAAGAGGATGGCTCAGGAATTGGCTAAGTCCCTACAGTCGGATCCTGAGCCGCCCGATAGACAAGATCCAGCAGTCGGCCGGCTACCTAGGGTACCTCTCAACCATGATGTTTTTAAGACACCGGTTACCCAAAGATGGAATAATCTAGTTAAATATGGTAGTTACCAGTAGTAACTTCCAAGGAATAGTCGGCCACACCTGAGGCCATAGATAGCATTAATATCAACTCGTTACATACCCCCTCCTAGTGCACTCTATATAACCCGGGAGAGGAGCATGATGCTAAAGGTAAAACATTCACGCCTTGTATCTTAGGCCGAGAGCTAAGGGCACCATGATAGTAGGTTATTACCTCCACCGAAGTGGGCCTGAACCTGTATAATTCCTTGTGCGTACTCCCACCCGCACCGTTTGGTGGATACGATTGCCACTACATTCCTACTCATGTAGCATTGTCAGGATTATATACAGGACAGAAAGTGTGTGCATGCATCCAGTCAGGCGACGTAGAAGAGGTGCTAGGTTTAGGGGAGTGGGGAGCGAAGGGGTGAGGGTGAGGGTGAGGAGAGGAGGGAAGAATAGACACACTCTATCCCAGCGTTATTCGGCTGGCAGCCATGCTGTGAAATGACAGTACCCCCAACCGAACCATCGAATTGCCCAACCTGTGCCATTAGTGAACATATCTGACATGTCATGTTGATTGTCGAAATATCCAATGGCCGGCGTCAATCAGGGAGAAAATTGAAAGGACTGCATCACCTGGTAAATCAGATCGAACGGCCTAGAAGATCCAGTGAATGTGGGAGGCTGGTTTTACTAAGCTCTCTACCTATAGTATAAGGGAGGGTAAAATATTATTAAGACCAGCAAACATACTTAATTTTACTATTCGAGTACTTTTCACAGAAACAATCATGGAAATCCTTTTGCTGCTAATATCAAAAGCCAGTATCCATTGTGCTACTTTTGTTGGGCTCTTCCTGTCGGGCCGACACTCACTCCTAGAGTGATACTATTAGACACTGCAAAGTGTGGTTGTAGTGAAGATCATAATGGCAATTCGGTTCTATCAATTCACGATCATTAGATCCTCTGTCGTTTCCTGTTCTCTCATGTTGCAGCGCTTTGCTGTCTCTATTGTGTTCATCTCTTACCCTCTTGTCTTCTTTGTGTAGCATACGTAGCGGTAAAATTCATAAATAATTTTAGCCAGTGGACCGCGGTGCAATATCACCCGTGTCAACGGATGATTACACTAGCGAAAGTTATAGATATATTCAAAACATATCACCTCTTGTCGAAGGATGGATGATGCCACTACGGTCTATCCTTTTTGAAGCACGAAATAGGTAGACGTTTTCCTCATGGTTAGACCATGTTCCTCTCTTGGGCGTCGCAGTTACTATGATGAAGTCAAGCAGCGCTTCACTTTGCACCTTTTTTTTTGTGCGATTGTTTGTTGGTAGACTTGATTAGTTGTTCTTCCTAGTTCCTTGTATCTGATAGACTGTTCGTCCGGGGTTTTGTCACTAAACCCTCCACTGTCCCTGCCTAAAAAAAATCTCCACCCCTGTAATGTGTCGGCTTCGTTTTATTTATTTATAAAGTGGGACGGAATCCTATTTTGTGATCTAGGGAGTAGTAAGCCTGAGCTAACCATGATTGGATCGACTCGAGCCTAGCTTGCCGACAAAGAGCAGCCCATGAAGGAGAACACATGACACCGACAAATTCCAAGGATTCCCTTGGCAGAAAAAAGAAGAGCAGCAAATTCCAAGGAAGCTTCTTAATGTGAATACTAAAGGGAAATTAGCTGTCCCTGAACGGCTAAATTCAGAGAGTGAGCTCAATTAGCAGAGTGGTACTATAGTAGTAGTGTGTACACATGATCAGCGCAGGCTCCAGATTCCCAATGCATTTAAAGACCCCACATGGAGTCGATCGATCGACGCACACGATGCCGGGCAGATTCCCTGGTTCCACACTTGAAGTTTTGAAGTCAAGATCACACCACCATACTTGAATTTAATGCCGCAATCAGGTCAACTCTAAGCTAGTACGTACGCGCTGTGGAGCTATGCTACTACGTATACTATGTTAAAAAAAAGGGAGCTGATGTACGGAAGGGAACTTGGTGCACCCGGGTGCTAGCCATATATGCGCAAAATATCTTAGTAATTGCAACAAATTATAAAAAACACATAACATTTTTAGACTCAAATGTGATCAAGTAATTTTTTGACATTTTTTTAATTACAGTAGTAATTTATTTTGTGTGCGCTGGCTGATGTACTTGTTAATGAGTGTTGCATCTCAAACTTGGCAAGGTCTATAAAACCCTCCAAGTGGGCTGCCTACCGGAAGCCTCACTCTGGAGTCTGGAGTCGATCTGGAGCTTGTGGTACAGCAGTAGCCACTCAAGTTGGTTGGTTACACTCTGCTCAGTACTACAGCTCCACTGTATCTCTAAAAGCTAGCCACTCAAGTGAGCGGATCTAGACACTCAAGTGAGCTGAAGCACGGCCACAGTTTGTTATCTCATCAGGTTACAAGGTACGTTACTTGTGCACTGCACAGTGTGTTTGTTCATCGATATTTCCTCAGCTAGATTGTAATCTTGCGACAAATTCGTAGAAACTAAATGTACTATGCTCATATATAGACATAGGTGAGTAGTAAGTGTATCATTCCGAGAGGCAAGAATCCAAGATCTTGGATCAGGGGCCAAGACGGAGGCGGTGCCGTGGGGTGAAGCAACCTACCTCACATGCTGTGTTGTTGGAACCGAGCTTAGCAGCTGCGCTTCCAAGAACACATCGTATCACTAACCTGGGCTTGGCTTCCCGATCCATCAGCACAGTTACCAACGTGCTCACGCACTGACTGAGCTGACTGATCGATCCATCCATCGAGCAAGCAAGCTACGCTTTACTCGTTGGAGTGATCTGAGCAAGCAGCCATGGCGTCGTCGTGGTGGGGCGACAAGGAGGAGCATGGCACGCCGGTGGTGGTCAAGATGGACAACCCCTACTCGCTGGTGGAGATCGACGGCCCCGGCATGGACAGCTCCGAGAAGGCGCGGCGTAGCAAGAACGCCAAGCAGTTCAAGTGGGTGCTCCTCCTGCGCGCGCACCGCGCCGTCGGCTGCGTCGCGTGGCTCG
>NW_024118169.1:0-9777 GCF_003073215.2 Triticum urartu | reverse complement strand
CCGCCCCCATCACCTGACCCCGCTGCTGCTTTGCTGCTCGCCCCGCCGTCCAGTTCAGGCCGAAGCCGCCACCTCCTGGAGTCTTGCCAAGTCCCTGCCTCGCTGCCAAGACCTCGCCAGAGCCCCTCGATGTTCACAGCCGCAGTCCCTTGCTCCTCCACAACCCCGAGCTCAGAGCCGTCATCTGCTCTCGCGTCGAGCATTGCCTCTTCTGCCGGATCCGAGTTCCCGGCCTTCCTCGTCTTGCCCCGTCGACGTCCTTGCCGGACCACCGCCGCCGCCGTGCCTGTTCCCGCCTCTACTTCGAACGGGAGGAGCTTGCCCGTCACCGTTGACCGCGTCCACGTGGGTTGCGTCCTCGCGGTCCAGTTCCGCCAGCGCAAGCCGGCCCGCTGCTTTGACTGGGCCTCAGCCCATGGTGAGGACGCGCCCAGCCCTCTCCTGAGCTTGTTGGGCCAACCAGTTTCAGCCCATTGTGTTTTTCCTGCTGCTGCATTTTAGCTATTATCCTGAAAACTGTTGTTTTACAGAAAAGTCCCTAGACAACATGCATATAATAACTCACAAACCGTGCATCTGTTTAAAACAAACTTAATATGGAAGTTGCTTAGAATTTTGTCTAGTTTCATAATATGCCACTTTCATCCATGTTCAAAATGTTTAAAATGTTGTTTGTTTAAACTTGTTTAAATAACTTGCTAAAATGCTTTATTTCATAACTAAATAACCGTAACTCGAATTTTAATAAACTTTATATGTAAATGGGGTGGAAAAATGCCTAGATTATCATGATGGCTTTACTTTGCATGTTTAACAACTCTAAAATTTGGTTTAGGGCAGAACAGTACCATAACCAAAATATGCACATGAGGATTTTTCCGGACTTGTTGCTTGTTGTTCCGGCCTCATTTAAACTTGCCTAGATAGATAGTTTCATTTTGCTTCACCCTCTTGCCATGTTAATCAACATTTAATATTGTTGGGTACATAAACGAGATCGAACTAAATAAGTCATGTGGTGTTTCGTCAATATGCAACGGAGTTGCATATTGAGCTCCACTTAATTTGTAGGGTTGTTTGTGCGTTTTGCCATGCCATGCCTCATTAAACTGGACATGCATCATAATTGTTTGTGCATCATGCCATGTTTATGTGATGGTTGTTTACTATGTTGTTTGCTCCTTTTCGGTGTTGCTTCTTTGGGTTGGTTCCGATAACATTGCGTTTGTGAGGATTCGTTCGACTACGTCCGTTTGTCTTCTTCATGGACTCGTTCTTCTTCCTTGCGGGATTTCAGGCAAGATGACCATACCCTCGAAATCACTTCTATCTTTGCTTGCTAGATGCCCGCTCTGTTGCTATGCCTATGCTATGATACCTACCACTTGCTTATCATGCCTCCCATATTGCCATGTCAAGCCTCTAACCCACCTTGTCCTAGCAAACCATTGTTTGGCTATGTTACCGCTTTACTCAGCCCCTCTTATAGCGTTGGTAGTTACATGTGAAGATTGGAGCTTGTTCCATGTTTGGAACATGGTTATTTTGTTGTGATATCACAATATCTCTTACTTAATTAATGCATCTATATACTTGGTAAAGGGTGGAAGGCTCGGCCTTATGCCTGGTGATTTGTTCTACTCTTGCCGCCCTAGTTTTCGTCATATCGGTGTTATGTTCTCGGATTTTGCGTTCCTTACATGGTTGGGTTATAATGGGAACCCCTTGACAGTTCGCTTTGAATAAAACTCCTCCATCAAGGCCCAACCTTGGTTTTACCATTCGCCACCCAGCCTTTTTCCCTTGGGAGTCACGCATCCCGAGGGTCACCTTTATTTTAACCCCCCCCCCGGGCCAGTGCTTGTCTAAGTGTTGGTCCAACCCAGAGCACCGTGCGGGGCCGTCCCTTGGCAACTTGGGTTACGTTGGCTCCTTCCGGTGTGCCCTGAGAACGAGATATGTGCAGCTCCTATCGGGATGTCGGCGCATCGAGCGGTCTTGCTGGACTTGTTTTACCATTGTCGAGGATGTCTTGTAACCGGGATACCGAGTCTGATCGGATTGTCTTTGGAGAAGGAATATCCTTCGTTGACTGTGAGAGCTTGTGATAGGCTAAGTTGGGAAACCCCTGCAGGGATTTGAACTTTCGAAAGCCGTTCCCGCGATTATGGGCAGATGGGAATTTGTTAATGTCCGATTGTAGAAAACCTGAAACTTAACTTAATTAAAATGCATCAACCGTGTGTGTCGCCGTGATGGTCTGTTCTCGGCGGAGTCCGGGAGGTGAACACGGTGTTGGAGTAATGCTTGACGTAGGTTGTTCTAGGATCACTTCTTGATCATAGTTCATCGATCGTGCTTTTGCCTTCTCTTCTCGCTCTCTTTTGCGTATGTTAGCCACCAAATATGCTAGTCGCTTGCTGCAGCTCCACCTCATACATTTTCCCTACCCATAAGCTTAAATAGTCTTGATCGCGAGGGTGTGAGATTGCTGAGTCCCCGTGACTCACAGATTACTTCCAAAACCAGATTGCAGGCGCCGATGAAACCATGCCGGTGACGCAACCAAGCTCAAGGAGGAGCTCAATGAAGATCTTGCCCTTTGTGTTGTTTCGTCTAGTTGATCAGTAGTGGAGCCCAGTTGGGGTCGATCGGGGATCTATGTAGCATTTGGGGTAGTCTTCTTTCTTTTTGGTTCCGTAGTCGGACCTTGTGTGTATCTGGATGATGTAATGTTATACTCATGTAATTGTGTGAAGTAGCGATTGTAAGCCAACTATGTATCTCTGTCCCTTATGTATTACATGGGTTGTGTGAAGATTACCTCACTTGAGACATTGCTTTCAATGCGGTTATGCCTCTAAGTCTCGCTTTGACACGTGGGAGATATAGCCGCATCGAGGGCGTTACAAGTTGGTATCAGAGCCTTCCCCGACCTTAGGAGCCCACTACTTGATCGAATCGTTGGCAATGTTGAGTCTAGAAAAATGTTTTGAGTCATTTAGGATTATATATATATATATATCGAAGAGTAGGAATTCTTTTTACTCCTCAGTCCCTTCGTCGCTCTGGTGAGGCATCTTGACTTAGAGTTTTGACTCTTCTCCTCTCAAATTTCACTAAAAAAAATTTAGGATCACGCGGGTATCTTGGAATCGTTCTAATGGTTTTGTGACGAGAACATTGTTCTTGGCGCCTCCTGACATTTAGGGGTTGTGGCAGTGTCCCGGGGAGTGGTGTTGTCGTCACAATTTTATCGTTGAGATTCTGGAATACCTGAGTTTTTTTCGCCGACATCGAAAATCTCTTTTATGCAGTTGTTGGTGAGATAACCTCGACGCCACCCAGTACTGGGGCGGGAGTTCGGGAGTATTGCCATAACTTGTATAACGAATGCTTTTCGAAGGTTGAGGTAAATGATTTCCGAAGGTTTCTTGGTTATGTGTTGAAGGATGGATACAGCTGGATGTAGGATTGCTAGTTTTGGGTGAGATATTATGCTTCCCCTGTATCCCCAACACCTGATTGCATAACAAGAAAGTTTCGGGAGTTTATAAGTGGGAATTCAAGTAGCTCGTAGGATATCTTTCCAACAGATGTATGATATGAAATTGGGTTCGACGTCTAGTGGTGCGCCTATCCACGGTTGGTTTTACAGTGGTCTCATTGTGTCTTAAAGAGTCCTTGGCTATGCCGACTCGGGGACGCTTCGTATGTCATGTGCACTGCCTTGTACATGATGGTGCTGTACGATCGAGCCCGTGTAGGCCCCACCACGAAAACTTCGGACGAAATCTCTATCATATGTTTGTTCTGGCTTATTCTGCAAGCCAATCCTTTGTTTTGTTTTGAGTTGTGGTGTTTGAGTTGCTTCAATGTCAAGTGTTGATTCCATACCTTTCCTAAGCAGTGTTCTCATACTCCTATGTGAATGCAATCCTTCTTGATCTTCCAGCTTGCCATCTCAATTTCTTCTGAACCGGTGTGCTTCTCGTCAAGTGGATCCCTTCATTTTTGACAGTCGCGAGATCAATTCTTAGTTCTTTGCAACGGTGTTCGTTTCATCCGTTCCAAGTTGACTTTGTTTTCCCACCCTCCCTCCCTTGTTTTTCTTCAAGGACTCAGTTTTCTTAATTTGTTATCCATTTTATGGATGTGAAGTCTCTCCACTCTTTTCAATCAACGTTCTTACACGGTGGTTCTCTAGAAGATGCTCTACTCGTTCGTCATTCTTTGTTTTTTCCTCCTCCGGTGGATTCAATTCAAGTTTTCAGTGTTGAGTATATTCCTTTTCCTCGCATATAATGCTTTTTCCATGCCGGTGCACCCTTAAATCATCCACTTCTCGCTATTCAATTATTCCGGAGTGCTAAAGATATCTCAGAAGGATCCTCTTGTCATTCAAGATCCGTTCAACCTATTACGAGGTTGTTATCTCATTCAAGCCATTTAAATCAACCGGTGCAATCTCTCTTCAAAAAATCATTCAACGGTGTATCTTTTCAGTGGGCCCTAACCCACAGGTCTTTTCCCAGGATTTTCCTGACTCTTCTAATTTTAACGGAGTTATTCGCAAATCTTCTAAAGTTTGACGTAAGAATGATTCATCATCAGTCAAATGTCTTTCTCCAAGATCTTTCAAAGCTTTTTCATCATTGGCTCAATTTTTCCATTCTTCATTCCGGAGTGCCTCAACAATTCATGGTGGTGTTTCTCATCGTCATTCTCAACATTTGAAGACCGAAGAAGAGTTTTACCTCCATATCTTATCTGTTCTCTCAGAGATTCGTGGTACTAGTTCAAGGCCATCCTCTCATAATTGTTTTCGATTGTCAGAATTCTTTTCACCCATCCGAAGCAATTCAAGAGTATTCTCAGTTTGATTATCCGGAGTCCATCAATTCAGGTTTATTCACTCTCAGCTTTCAGTTGTCATTCTCCAATCTTACAGGTGCATCGTTCAAGTGATCTCTAATTAGTTCGTGATCCCTTCGTTCTTATGTATCTAGTTTGTCTCAAGTATCTTCGTTCATTTCACAATTCTTACCCGGTGATTCATCCCTTTACTTCGTTCATTTTCAATCCTAACGGTGGTTCGTGGAAGACATTCTCAAGTTTATGTTATATCTCTCTTAATCTTTTCTACGAGAATAAGTAATATGCCAAATCTGTTGATTGTCATCAATTTAATTGGTGAAGGATAAGCATAATGTAATTATTATTCTTGTTTCATTAACTAAATTCAATTCCTTATTCCGGAGCCTCATCAAAATTATCAGTTTCAATTGTTTCATCTTTTCTTCCCGCAATTCCAAGCTCCCTCAATTATATCATCACGAAGATCTCATTTAAATCATTACAAGGATTCACCTTGTGCTTTCAATTTTTCTTTCTTTTCGCTTGATCATTCTTTTGGGTTACCAGAGTTCCTCATGGTGGTTCGTCAAGGATTCTTTTCATTCTCCAATTGTTCTTCAAGATATCTCTCGAAGCTATGATCCGCCAAGATATACTTCAAGTTTTATTCTTCTTGCAATCCGAAGTGCAATTCTTTTTATCTTATCTTTTAAGGTGGTGTTATGTCAGTGCTGATAATTTCCTTCGTGTTTCATGATTCACATGTTTCCAAGAGTGACATATCTAAGTCCATCATTTTTTTTCTTCGCTCAAGACTTCTTCTCAACCAATCAATCTCTTCTTTGGGAGTTATCTTGGGTATTTTTCACCTAAAGCCTTCCCTAAGGATTGTTGCTATTATGGTGCTTATAAATGACCCAAGTTCTTCATTTATCCTCCCGGTGAAATAAGTTCCTCGTCTCCTTGTTCATATTAATCCAGTCTTTTTCCGTGAGTGGCAGAATTTCACCTCAGCTTTGAGACGTTCTCCATAAGTCCACTACAAGCTTACTCTTTTCGTTGTTGGTTTTTCCAACAACTCCGTTCGACCTTTATCCTAAAGATGCTTTTGCAAGCTCATTTAAGGTAGAAGATGTTGTTTTCTTCTCCGTTCTTTTGTTCCAACGATCCAACTTCTATTCTTTCTCCCGGAGGTATAGTGATGTTGCTCTTTTCACTCCTCATCTCGGTTTATCAAGACCATATTCTTTCCTTTGCCTATCCATTTAACCGGAGTGTTGTGCCTTTTTTGCTCAAGTTCTTATTCAATTCCTTTTCTGTTCAACCAGAGTGCTACCCGAATGGGTTCTTTCTTTTCCTCTGTCTTAACGGAGTGTTTTCAACTTCGTTCATCTCCGATGCATTCTTTCCTTAAATTTGTTCAACCTCTCAAGATTCTTTGGTTTCACTCGTTTGTCAAAGAAGCAACTTAGTTTTACCTCTTCTCTTTCTCTTCCGTTGTCCCTCCGGTGCCATTCTAGATCTCGGGACAAGATCCTCTCGTAGTGGTGGAGTGTTGTGACGCCCCGAGACCGTTGCGCCAGGTGTCTTCTAGTGATTCGTTGTCGTTGCCATGTCATTCGCTTGCGTGTTGCATCTTTCCATGTCATCATGTGCATTGCATCATCATGTTTTCAAAACTTGCATCCGTCCCGGTCTCCTCGTTTCCGTCCGTTGTCCGTTCCGAGCCCAGACACACTTGCACGCGCCCGCAGCATGTCCGAAATAGTATTTTATAAGTGGCCGGAAAATGTTCTCGGAGTGGGATGAAAGTTGGCGTGTGGTCTTATTATAGTGTAGATAGACCGCCTGTCAAGTTTCATCGCATTCGGAGTTCGTTTGATGCCCCAACATTTAACTATAGCGACAATATAGTCGGTCAAACGTCAGACGTTTTCGATCTCCAGAAACAGTCACCGGGTCTTCTCTCTTCTCTTTTCTTAGCCTGAGGCCTTCTGCATAGTCCACTACCTACTGCCAGGCCCAACCTAACCTCTCTTGTCAGCCCGCGGACCTCCCCTCGTGCGCGTCCGAAAGTTGTCCCAAACCCGACCCGGACAATTGTCACCGTTGTGTCTGGATCATCCCCAAACATCTACAAAACGTCTCTGTTTTGTTAATTGGACTTCCCAACATATTTTTCTCGACCGCTCGATTTTATTGGAGGGACGGATTAGCCCCTAAACTCTCCCTCTTTCCTTATATATATACTCCCTAATCTAAATCTAGACCAAACCCCAGAAACTAGGGATCTGTCCCATCCATTCCGCATCCACCTGCCCAAATTCCCTCGCAGCACCACCACCCCCCACCTAACTCCACTCGGTTTTCCGTGCCCGGCCAATCAAGAGCGCATGCCTCGATCTGGATCGAGAGGAGCGCCGATCCATCCTAGCCTCTCCTCGCAAAGACCTCCCGCGAGCCTGCAGGCTGACCCCGTGGCCGTTCCTCCTCTGCTCTCTTCCTTCCCCTCTCTCTTTCTTCTCTGTCTCAACTCTCTCTGTCTGTCTCTCTTTGCCAGGGATAGGACTCGACGACCTCCACCATCCAGGGCCTCGCCATGGCCGTCCTCTCCTTCCTCGCCTTGCCGGAGATGCCCCGTCTTCGCCATGTTCCGCTGCCACCAAGCCTCTGCTTTCACGCATCGTTCCAGGAAGGACGCCCTCGGCTCCGCCGCCCCGCCAAGTTCCACGCCGTCCCGTCTGCTCGTTCTTGCTGCCGTGCCCGTTGCTCGTCTAACCGCGGCCAGCACCTGAACCCGTTGCTGCTTTGCTGCTCGCACCGCCGTCCAGTTCAGGCCGAAGCCGCCCCCTCCTGGAGTCTCGCCAAGTCCCTACCTCGCTGCCAAGACCTCGCCGGAGCCCCTCGATGTCCGCAGCCACAGTCCCTTGCTCCTCCGCAACCCCGAGCTCGGAGCCGTCCTCTGCTCCCGCGTCGAGCATCGCCTCCTGCGCTGCCAGACCCGCGCGGGAGCCCCTCGATGTCCGCAGCCACAGTCCCTTGCTCCTCCGCACCCCCGAGCTCGGAGCCGTCCTCTGCTCCCGCGTCGAGCATCGCCTCTTCCGCCGGATCCGAGCTCCCCACGCGCCGATCTGCTCGTTCCCGGCCTTCCTCGTCTTGCCCCGTCGACGTCCTCGCCGGACCACCGCCGCCGCTGTGCCTGTTCCCGCCTCTGCTTCGAACGGGAGGAGCTCGCCCGTCACTGTTGACCGCGTCCGCGTGGGCTGCGTCCTTGCGTTCCAGTTCCGCCAGCGCAAGCCGGCCCGCTGCTTTGACTGGGCCTCAGCCCATGGTGAGGATGCGCCCAGCCCTCTCCTGAGCTTGTTGGGCCAACCAGTTTCAGCCCATTGTGTTTTTTTTCTGCTGCTGCATTTTAGCTATTATCCAGAAAACTGTTATTTTACAGAAAAGTCCCTAGACAACATGCATATAATAACTCACAAACCGTGCATTGGTTTAAAACAAACTTAATATGTAAGTTGCTTAGAATTTTGTCTAGTTTCATAATATGCCACTTTCATCCATGTTCAAAATGTTTAAAATGCTGTTTGTTTAAACTTGTTTAAATAACTTGCTAAAATGCTTTATTTCATAACTAAATAACCGTAACTCGAATTTTAATAAACTTTATATGTAAATGGGGTGTAAAAATGCCTAGATTATCATGATGGCTTTACTTTGCATATTTAACAACTCTAAAATTTGGTTTAGGGCAGAACAGTACCATAACCAAAATATGCACATGAGGATTTTTCCGGACTTGTTGCTTGTTGTTCCGGCCTCATTTAAACTTGCCTAGATAGATAGTTTCATTTTGCTTCACCCTCTTGCCATGTTAATCAACATTTAATCTTGTTGGGTACATAAAAGAGATCGAACTAAATAAGTCACGTGCTATTTCGTCAATATGCAACAGAGTTGCATATTGAGCTCCACTTAATTTGTAGGGTTGTTTGTGCATTTTGCCATGCCATGCCTCATTAAACCGGACATGCATCATAATTGTTTGTGCATCATGCCATGTTTATGTGATGGTTGTTTACTATGTTGTTTGCTCCTTTCCGGTGTTGCTTCTTCGGGTTGGTTCCGATAACGTTGCGTTTGTGAGGATTCGTTCGACTACGTCCGTTTGTCTTCTTCATGGACTCATTCTTCTTCCTTGCGGGATTTCAGGCAAGATGACCATACCCTCGAAATCACTTCTATCTTTGCTTGCTAGATGCTTGCTCTGTTGCTATGCCTATGCTACGATACCTACCACTTGCTTATCATGCCTCCCATATTGCCATGTCAAGCCTCTAACCCACCTTGTCCTAGCAAACTGTTGTTTGGCTATGTTACCGCTTTGCTCAGCCCCTCTTATAGCGTTGCTAGTTGCAGGTGAAGATTGGAGCTTGTTACATGTTTGGAACATGGTTATTTTGTTGGGATATCACAATATCTCTCATTTAATTAATGCATCTATATACTTGGTAAAGGATGGAAGGCTCGGCCTTATGCCTGGTGATTTGTTCCACTCTTGCCGCCCTAGTTTCCATCATATCGGTGTTATGTTCCCGGATTTTGCGTTCCTTACACGGTTGGGTTATAATGGGAACCCCTTGACAGTTCGCTTTGAATAAAACTCCTCCAGCAAGGCCCAACCTTGGTTTTACCATTCGCCACCCAGCCTTTTTCCCTTGGGAGTCACGCATCCCGAGGGTCATCTTTATTTTAACCCCCCCCCCCCGGGCCAGTGCTTGTCTAAGTGTTGGTCCAAACTAGAGCCCCTTGCAGCGCCACCTTGGGGAAACTCGAGGGCTAGTTTTAGTTGTACAGATTGCTTATCCGGTGTGCCTTGGAACGAGATATGTGCAGCTCCTATCGGGATTGAAAGATACA
>NW_024118168.1:0-10325 GCF_003073215.2 Triticum urartu | reverse complement strand
TTTGTGTGCTACCAAACGTCACAATGTAGTTGGGTGATTATAAAGGTGCTCTATAGGTGTCTCTGAAGGTAAGTCTTGCAAGCATTGCAACTAATGAGTTAGTTGCAGGATGATGTATTACGGAACGAGTAAAGAGACTTGCCGGTAACGAGATTGAACTAGGTATTGGAATACCGACGATCGAATCTCGGGCAAGTAACATACCGATGACAAAGGGAACAACGTATGTTGTTATGCGGTCTGACCGATAAAGATCTTCGTAGAATGTGTGGGAGCCAATATGAACATCCAGGTTCCGCTATTGGTTATTGACCGAAGACATGTCTCGGTCATGTCTACATAGTTCTTGAACCCGTAGGGTCTGCACGCTTAACGCTTCGATGATAGTTATATTATGAGTTTATATGTTTTGATGTACCGAAGGTTGTTCGGAGTCCCGGATGTGATCACGGACATGACGAGGAGTCTCGAAATGGTCGAGACATGAAGATTGATATATTGGAAGCCTATGTTTGGATGTCGGAAGTGTTCCGGGTGAAATCGGGATTTTACCGGAGTACCGGGAGGTTACCGGAACCCCCCGGGGACTTAATGGGCCTTAGTGGGCCTTGGTGGAAAGAGAGGAGAGGCGGCCACGGCATGGGCCGTGCCCCCTCCCCCCTAGTACGAATAGGACAAGGAGAGGGGGGCGGCACCCCCTTCCTTCTTCTCCTCCACCTCTTTCCCCTCTCTCTCGTAGTCCAACAAGGAAAAGGGGGGAGTCCTACTCCCGGTAGGACTAGGACTCCTCCTGGCGAGCCCCTCTCTAGGATGGCCGCACCACCTTGCTCCTTTATATATACGCTTAACGTTACGATGATGGTTATATTATGAGTTTATATGTTTTGATGTACCGAAGGTTGTTCAGAGTTCCGGATGTGATCAAGGAAATGACGAGGAGTCTCGAAATGGTCGAGACATGAAGATTGATATATTGGAAGCCTATGTTTGGATGTCGGAAGTGTTCCGGGTGAAATCGGGATTTTACCAGAGTACCGGGAGGTTACCGGAACCCCCCGAGGGCTTAATGGGCCTACATGGGCCTTAGTGGAAATAGAGGGAAGCAAGGGGAGTGTGGGGCGTGCCACCCCCAAGGCCCAAACCGAATTGGTTTAGGGAAAGGGGGCCGGCCCCCTCTTTCCTTCTCCCACTCTCTCTCTCTTTCCTTCTCCCGAATCCTATTCCTACTAGGAAAGGGGGGAGTCCTACTCCCGGTGGGAGTAGGACTCCTCCTGGCGCGCCCTCTCCCTGGCCGGCCGCACCCCCCCCTGCTCCTTTATGTACGGGGGCAGGGGGCACCCCATAGACACAACAATTGATCGTTTGATCTTTTAGCCGTGTGCGGTGCCCCCCTCCACCATAGTCTACCTCGATAATACTGTAGCGGTGCTTAGGCGAAGCCCTGCGTCGGTAGAACATCATCATCGTCACCACGCCGTCGTGCTGACGAAACTCTCCCTCAACACTCGGCTGGATCGGAGTTCGAGGGACGTCATCGGGCTGAACGTGCGCTGAACTTGGGGGTGTCGTACGTTCGGTACTTGATCGGTCGGATCATGAAGACGTACGACTACATCAACCACGTTGTGCTAACTCTTCCACTTTCGGTCTACGAGGGTATGTAGACAACACTCTCCCCTCACGTTGCTATGCATCACCATGATCTTGCGTGTGCGTAGGAAATTTTTTGAAATTACTACGTTCCCCAACACGTACGTTCGGTACTTGGATCGGTTGGATCGTGAAGACGTTCGACTACATCAACCGGTTAACCTAATGCTTTCGCTTTCGGTCTATGAGGTACATGGACACACTCTCCCCCTCTCGTTGCTATGCATCTCCTAGATAGATCTTGCGTGATCATAGGATTTTTTTTTTGAAATTGCATGCTACGTTCTCCAACACGTCCGGTCCACCTTGTTCCGCTGGAGCCAGGGTGGTCAGCTCGGTTATGGCGCGGGAGGACTGCGAGGCGTGGGAGCGCCTCCAGGCTGAGACTGCTGACGAGGCCTACATTCAAGAGCTCTGCCGGCAGCACCCGGAGCTCGTGGAGGCGGAGCAGGCGATCTTTGCCGGCATGGAGGGCGGCGAGGTTATCGCGCTCTCCTCTGATGATGAGGTCGAAGGCGGCGAGGACGGCGGCGCGGAGGGCGTGGAGGTGGGAGGCGAGGATGAGGAGATGGACGTCGACGAGTGGAGGAGTGTCTTCCCCAACGACCCCGACAACGGCACTTTGTTGGAGTATATATATATATATATCTCCACTAATGGTTTTAGTCCTTTAACTTTTAAAGGATTGGCTAGAGATGGCCTTATGCCTTGTTATTTCAGTTCTTCACAATGTGATGCTCTATATGTGCAACTATTTGCCGTGCAGTTCAATTTCATCAATAACAGTTTCAACAATACCACTATGAATTACGATATTTGGTTGATGTTAAGGATATTACAGTTAACATGCCTTTTCGTTTTTTAACAATAACTAGTGTACTTTAGACCTGCACAATACCAGTTTGAATGACTATTTGATTGTTTTTAAATGTTATGCCTGATGCAATTAACACACCTTTCCACTTCTTGTTTTGCTTAACTAGCGTGCTTAAGCCTGCACACTGAAGCTATCATTTGTATATTATGTTGTCTACCATGGATATATTTGGTTGATGTTTAGCCTGTTGTGCTTAACATGCCTTCATATGTACTCATACAGGACAATATTGAGAACAGTGATGTTTTCCATCGAGGTTAGTTTCATCGCATTGCTTATATGTCCTCACTGTTCAGGATCTCGGTAGTTGGTGCCATATAGCCTGGGGGCTGATAAGGGATTAATCGTCAAATCGGACATTTCACTGAATATATCTATAACCCATTTATCAGTAGGTTAACTAGGTCCATATTTAATATATCTAAGGCTACATAGCAACATGCATTGTACTAAATGACTAAATATGCAATCCCAGGCTACATAGCAACAAGGAAGAGTGTCACCTTAATGTTCTTATAATGTCTAGATATACATGTAATAAAATCTTATATAATGGGATGGAGGGAGTGTTGTACTATGTCATTTTGCAATTTTTTAGCTTCTAATATTAACTTGGTGCTTTGAAGTACACATGGCATTGCCAAAGATCCACACTTCGACACTTTCTGCGTATGGGACAATGAGATATTCATGAACCAGCATCAAGTGAGAAAACTGATAAAGATTGTCATTAAAATGGGTCAAAAGATGTCAATCGAACTATCTGTTTACACTTTATGCAAGACAACAGTGAACTGCAGGATGGTAAGTAAGAACCCTGTAGCCTTCTTTTTACCGCCCGTAATGAGTTGTGTTCGATGACAATGTCTGAATCTTTTTCCTTTGCAGTGGATCCTAAAGCAGTTTACTCAAGATTACCTCTCAAACTACATGATTGGCGGCCGACCATCACAAGGGGTTGGACTAGAGTCGTGCGTGCCTTCTGCATCCAGGATGGCACAATAGGGCCATTCTGCTTCACCTTGTTTAGTAACCAAAATGTTTGTCGCCTCTTTCTTTACCATCTATAATAGTACAAGTATAGAATCTTGGTTCATCATACTTTATTTGGTGCTTATGTAATTCTCAAACATATGTATCTCTGAATTGAATAATGTATTGGTTGTTTGAACCTGATGGATATGAATAAAGCTATAGCCTACTTTCAAGTATAAATTAGGTACACTTTTAAATAGCAGTAATTAAATTAGGGCGAAATTACGGTGTGCGGGTCATTACGGCGCACACGGTTAATAAAGCACAGTGTGTGCGATATACATCATAATCTGACACGGTTCACGGAGAGGAAACGTGTGTAACAATGCACACAGTTGCTGTTTGCAAAGCGTGTGTGATGTCAGACACTATCACATATGGTGCGGGGAAACTAATTGTGTGTGATTGTCTACCTATCATACACAGTTTATAATCATGAACTGTTTGTGATGTGTCAGGCATCGTAAACGTAGAGCCAGTTTGGTACGTGCCTAGAATCTACCTGGTTTTAGGTAAAACCACAAAACTCCGACTGCAATGGCAATGCGAGCACAAATGAGTAGCAAGGATGAAGCATTTGGGATATTCGAGATATCGGAAATGGTTATATAGGGACAACTGTATGCACCAAGGCCCCCTATCCTTGACGGTTTCTGGGTCGTGTGGGAAGGACCCCTCTATCGCCCACACTCACTTAGCGACGGTTCCAAATGTCGTCGCAGAAAGGGGTTAATAACCATTTGTATAGCACCGACGCACACCAATGGAATATCTCACCCGTGAAAGTATTCTGTTGCAAGAGCACATCATCGCCCTCCGGAGCGTCATCCATAGATTGGAGAATCTCCTGATCATGAAGTACATGATCGCTACCACTTCATCACCACCACCTCCTTCATCACCAAAAGAAAATTGAGTATCGGGTATGGGCACTCCCCTTGGCTTACACCAAGCTTGGGGGAGGTGCCCCGGTATCCTATCACCCCCACTATATTTTGCCTTTGTTTACCTTAGTTCGATCCATAGTTATCTTTTGCTTTAGATGAATAAAAGTTTAGTTCGATCCTTTCTTTTCGAGAGTTTGCTTAGTGATCTATCTTCGTAATCGTGCGCGAGATATATAATAAAGTTTAGTTTGATGTTTTGTTTTATTTACTTTCATGCTCAATAAAAAAGAAAGGAAATAAATGAAAAAGATCATATGCTAATCTTGTGGTAAGTAATGAAACCACATAAGGAAAAGTATAAGTAGAAAAATTTATTGGAGATTGACAAACATAGCATTGGTCAATGATGCAATTCATGAAAGAAGTAATAAGGGAAGAGAAGATTCACATGCAAAATACACTATCTTGGAAATCTTTTGTGATTGTGAGCCACCATCAAAATATTATATGCCAAAATTGTTGACGTTGGACAAGGAAGACAACGTAATGATTTATGTTTGTTCATATTCACAAAGAAGTTATATTGTCATAGATCCTTCAACATGTGGTGCTTGCCCCCCCATCTTTGCTAGCCAAAAATTCCACACCAAGTAGAGATACTACTTGTGCATCAAAAAAAACTTAAACCCAAATCTTATTTTCAAGAGTCCACCATACCTACCTAAGGATTGAGTAAGATCCTTAGGGTAAGTTTTCATCGGTGCAATAAGGCAATAAAAATTGCTTCTAAAAGTGTTAGATCAATTAGTGTAAGAGAAAATTGAGCATTGTATGAACTTGTGATGGCAAAGAATAAAAGCGATGGACTACATAATAAAGGTTGCTATCATAAAGGGTAATACAACGTGACATTCTTTTGCACTGAGGGATTGAGCATACAAACAAAAAGCGCATGGCAATCTCTGCTTCCCTCTATGAAGGGCCTATCTTTTACTTTTATGCATTTACTTTCCTGCAAGAGTCAAAGTTTTTCTCTCTATTCATTTTTATTTCTCTTTTGGCAAGTATTATGTGGTGAGGAAAGATCTAGGAACATATATCCAGTTGGATATGGGTAGCATGAGTTATTATTGTTGACATCACCCTTGAGGTGAATACGTTGGGAAGCGAAATTATAAGCCCCTATCTTTTTATGTGTCCGGTTGAAATGTTTTGCTCATGTGTATGCGGTGAATGTTAGCAATCATAGAAGACTATATGATGGTTGAGTATGTGGACTTGCCTAAAGGCTCCGATACGTGACCCTTCTTGAAAAGATGATGAATTGTAGTTGCAAAGTTGGCTGAGAACATAGTTTGTTGGTTTCCAATAGATTTTATGCTTTATACTTTGATGTTGGGATGAATTGTTACTTATTCATGAGAAGTCTATGATAAAAGTTTTATGTTAAAGTTTGTTATTGTTACAATAATTTACATGATGCTTCTATGTCCGTATTTTGTTTTTTATCGATACCTCTCTCTCTCTCTCTAAGCATGTGGACTTGTTTTTCAATTTTGGTTTTTGCTTGAGGACAAGTGAGGTCTAAGCTTGGGGGAGCTGATACGCCCATTTTGCATCATGTTTACCTACTGTTATTTATAATGTTTTATGCATAATAATGCCTTTTGGAGCAATTCTAATGCCTTTTTATGCAAGGTTCACACAAAGAGGGAGAATTCCGACAGCTGGAAATCTGGACTTGAAAAAGCTACGTCAGGCTACCTATTCTGCACAACTCCAAATGAGCTGAAACTTCACAAGGAATTTTTACGGAATATATGAAAAATACTAGAACGAATAACTACCGAAGGGGGCCCACCTAGTGAGCACAAGACACCAGGGCGCACTAGACCCGCAGGCATGCCCTAGTGGGTTGTGATCAGCCTAGCCCACCTCATGTGCCCATCTTCTGGTATATAAGTCATTTTGACCTATAAAAATATGGATATGACTTTCGGGATGAAGCGCCGCCGTCTCGAGGCGGAACTTGGGCAGGAGCACTTTTTCCCTTCGGCTGAGCGATTCCGCCGGGGGAACTTCCCTCCCGGAGAGGGAAATCATCGTCATCATCATCACCAACAACTATCCCATCTTGGGGAGGGCAATCTCCATCAACATCTTCAACAACACCATCTCCTCTCAAACCCTAGTTCATCTCTTGTGTTCAATCTTTGTACCGGAACTATAGATTGGTACTTGTGGGTGACTAGTAGTGTTGATTACATCTTGTAGTTGATTACTATATGGTTTCTTTGGTGGAAGATTATATGTTAAGATCCATTATGGTATTTAATACCCCTCTGATCTTGACTATGATTATCATTTGTGAGTAGTTACTTTTGTTCTTGAGGTCACGGGAGAAATCTTGTTGCAAGTAATCATGTGAATTTTATATGTGTTCGATATTTTGATGGTATGTATGTTGTGATTCCCTTAGTGGTGTCATGTGAACATCGACTACATGACACTTCACCATATTTGGGCCTAAGGGAATGCATTGTGGATTAGTTATTAGATGATGGGTTGCGAGAGTGACAGAAGCTTAAACCCTAGTTTATGCGCTATTCCGTACGGGACTGACTTGGATCCAAAAGCTAATGCTATGGTTAGAATTTATTCTTACTACTTTTGTCATAGTTGTGGATGCTTGCGAGGGGGTTAATCATAAGTAGGAGGTTTGTTCAATTAAGAACAACACCTAAGCACCGGTCCACCCACATATCAAATTATCAAAGTAGCGAACACAAATCAAACCAACATGATGAAAGTGACTAGATGAAATTCCCGTGTACCCTCAAGAACGCTTTGCTTATCATAAGAGACTGTTTTGGCATGTCCTTTGCCTCAAAAGGAATGGGCTACCTTGTTGCACCTTTGTTACTACTATCGTTACTTGCTTGTTACAAATTATCTTGATCAAACTACTCATTACTTATAATTTCAGTGCTTGCAGAGAATACCTTGCTGAAAACCACTTGTCATTTCCTTCTGATCCTCATTGGGTTCAACACTCTTACTTATCGAAAGGACTACGATTGATCCCCTATACTTGTGGGTCATCACTATGATGATTCCTTGAACTTGGGGATTATCAGTGATCCAAGAGTGGATCACTGGACAACGGTCAAAATTATCCTTAGGTACCTAAAGAGGACTAAGGAAATGTTTCTTGGTTATGGAGGTGATAAAGGGTTCGTCATAAAGGGTTACCTCGATGCAAGCTTTAACACTAATCCAGATGACTCTAAGTCTCAATCTAGATACGTATTGAACGTGGGAACTGTTAGCTAGAGTAGCTCTATGTAGAGCATTGTAGACATAGGCATATTCAATGTACACACGGATCTGAAAGTTGCAGACCCGTTGACTAAAACATCTCTCACATGCAAAACATGATCACACTCTAGTAAAATCTTTGGGTGTTAATCACATGGCGATGTGAACTAGATTGTTAACTCTAGTAAACTCTTTGGGTGTTAGTCACATGGCGATGTGAAGTATGAGTGTTAATCACATCACGATGTAGACTAGATTATTGACTCTAGTGCAAGTGGGAGACTGATGGAAATATGCCCTAGAGGCAATAATAAAATGGTTATTATTATATTTCCTTAATCATGATAAAGGTTTATTATTCATGCTAGAATTGTATTTATCGGAAACTTAAATACATGTGTGAATACATAAACAAATATCGTGTCCCTATTGAGCCTCTACTAGACTAGCTCGTTGATCAAAGATGGTTAAGGTTTCCTAACCATAGATATGAGTTGTCATTTGATAACGGGATAACATCATTAGCAGAATGATGTGATGGACAAGACCCATCCATTAGCTTAACATATGATCGTTCAGTTTATTGCTACTGCTTTCTTAATGTCAAATACATGTACCTTCAACCATGAGACATGCAACTCCTAGATACCGGAGGAATACCTTGTGTGCTATCTATCGGTGTGGAATGACACCTATGGGATCACAAGAATCCCTACTACGGTTGCCGGGGCGCAGGGTTGCGAGGAGAGCAGGGCTAGTAGCCAGCACAAGGATCGTTTACCCAGGTTCGGGCCGTGAGGATGCGAACCCTAGTCCTGCTTTGGTGGGTGTATTTCTGAGAGTTCTTGAGCTCTCGAACTAGCTATGGTCAGCGTGTGGTTCCAAAGAGCCGAATCCATCTCCTCGTCGCCTCGGGCCTCCTTTTATAGGAAAAAGGGGTTGCCACAGTGGCACACAGGAGGTGGAAAGGTCTACAGTGGCATGAGGTTATCCCTCGTATTACAGGACAAGGTGCATTTAATGCATCGCTTAGGTGTCCTCTTACTTTATCGGGGACGGGGGCGAGGCCCATCCCGTCCGTCGCTGCTCCTCCTCGCTTCGACACGCGCCTTGGCCGGGGATGCGTGTGGTGCCATGTAGGTAGGCAGGCAGCTGAGTTGGCATGGTGATGGAGCCTTCACGAAGATCTGCATGCCGCCACGCAAGCGCTTGATGAGTTGGCCTGGGCGCTGCATGTTGCCACGCAGGTGCCCGCCCAGCTGGTTGGGCTGGCAGCCACATGTGAACGGTGGTAGAAGCTTGGTTGATGTGGGCTTGGCGGTGGCCTTGCCGGCGTCTTTGGCGAGGGCCTTACCGGGTGGCCCGGCAAGGGTCTCGCCGTGGCGTGTTGTCGTCCCCGGCAAGGATCTTGCCGGGGGTCTGGTGGCCTTCCTTGGCAAGGATCTTGCCGAGAATCATCGTCTTCTGATCTGATCTTGAATATGTCTTCACAAAGATCTATATGCCACCACAGGGGTGCCTTCCTGAGTCCTGGCCCCATGCTAATGATGGCACTGGGGGTCGTGGGCTCAAGGGTGGCTCGCTCTGTTGGTGCGGGGCGAGCTGTCCCGGCAAGAGGCTTGCCGGGGCCGCTAAGGCCACCCGACAAGGGTCTTGCCGGGGGAACTTGCTTCGTCCCTCTGCTCTTTGTGGTCTTGGCCTTGGCGTTGTTCTAATTGTCATGGGCTTCGATCTTACCTTGGCTCACCTCCCTCGTTCTGCTTGGTGCGGCCGTGGGCGCGACTCTGACTGCCCATGCACAGGGAAAGGGGTACAAAGATATGCCCCTATTTTTGTACACCGACAGGAGCCCCCGGGCCTGGGCCACACATAAGCGCAACACGTTGTTGGGCCAGGCCCAAAACGGTGTGCGGGCAGGTGGGGTGGTTTTCACTGTGGTAAGATTCTTCGCGCGCTCCGCCTCCCACGACCCGCGTGCGAGGCGCGGCGTGGAGGGGTGTGCGTGACGTGGGCGGCATGCGTGGGACAGTTTCCACATGCATCTGTCACATCACAGTAAAGAGGCGGCTCGCATCTTCCCCATAAAAACAGGGAGGCGTGGAGGCACGGCTCATTTACTGAGCGGGGTCGGGGTGCGGTCTTCAAGGCATCCACTCCCCACGATCACGGGGTGGGGAGAGGTCGCCTCACCCGTCCCCTCAGTTCTGCACGTCTGCCACGCGTCCTTGTGGTGGAAAACGGTGGAGGCGAGAAACCGGGCCGCCGCTGGTTGGGCGGCGGGTCGGTCCTAATTCCCCGTGCCTCCGGTGTCTGGATTGGCCGAGCGGGGCGGCCGAGCCTCAACCCCGTTCCTTTATAATGAGGAGAAAGGGGGAAACGGCACCCCGCATTCTTCCATCTTCTATCTCCTTCTGCTTCCGCTCGTTCCTCTCACCCGCCATGGAGAAAGGGAACCCTGGTCCTTCGACGGTGGCAGCAAGGGTCGCCGCTCGACAGCGCGTCCCTCCCCCTCCTGAACCCGTGGTGGTGGAACCGACTGCGAGGGGAAGGGTGGCGAG
>NW_024118167.1:0-8890 GCF_003073215.2 Triticum urartu | reverse complement strand
TCTAGTGGTCAAGTAGAATTGAGTAACAGAAATTAATTTTGCAAAAGACTGTTAATAGATCTAGAAAGAATTGGTCCAAGAAACTTAATGATGCATTATGGGCCTATAGAACTGCATATAAAAATCCTATGGGTATGTCTCCGTATAAAATGGTTTATGGTAAAGCATGTCACTTACCTCTTGAATTAGAACATAAGGCATATTGGGCTGTTAAAGATCTCAACTATGACTTCAAACTTGCTGGTGAGAAGAGGCTTTTTGACATTAGATCGCTTGATGAATGGAGAACCCAGGCTTATGAAAATGCCAAGCTGTTTAAAGAAAAAGTTAAAAGATGGCATGATAAAAGGATACAAAAGTGTGAGTTCAATGTAGGTGATTATGTATTACTATACAACTCTCGTTTAAGATTTTTTGCAGGCAAACTTCTCTCTAAATGGTAAGGTCCTTACGTTATCGAGGAGGTCTATCGTTCCAGTGCCATAAAAATCAACAATTTCGAAGGCACAAATCCGAAGGTGGTGAGCGGTCAAAGAATTAAACATTATATCTCAGGTAATCCCATAAATGTTGAAACTACTGTTATTGAAACCGTAACCCCGGAGGAATACAGAAGGGACACTTTCCGGAACGTTTTAGACTCTGAAAAGGAATAGGTACATGGTACGGTAAGTAAACCGACTCCAAAACAGTTCTAATGGAAATATTTCTCCGTTTTGGAATATATATAAAAAATAGGAAAATAAGAAGCAGACCGAAAAGTACATGGGGCTTCCATGAGGGTGGAGGGCGCGCCCTACCCCCTAGGAGCGCCCCCCAGCCTCGTGGGCACCTCGTGTGCTCTCTGGACTCCGTTTTATTGTACGATACTTCTTTTGGTCGGTAAAAATTCATTATATAATATCCCAAAGGTTTTGACCACCGTATCACGCAAATATCTCTTGTCTTTGTTTCGAGCTGTCCTGCTACAGATCTGAGCAACATGTCGTCCCAGGATTCGGATGGAGAAAGCTATGTGGCTGATTACCTTGCAGATTCTAAGGTCTATGGGGATGTGGAGCATTGTGGCTGGACTACGGAAGAAGAAGAGGATTATGAACCTAAGGGAAAGGAGGAGACGAGCTCAGATGAAAATGAAGTCCCATTACCTCAACCTGGGGACATGCATGTGGAGTTCAAAAAGTCAAGCCTCCCTGATAGAGCAAAGAAACCTAAGATCGAGTTTATCCCTTTTCGCCTCTTGCAGGAAAACAAACAGGAATTATGCAAGAAGATATTAAGCCTTGAGCAGGAGATCGATGATCTAAGGGATCAAAATTCTATCCTCAAGCGCAAATTAAGGAAGAAGCCTATGCCATCAACAAAACCAACATCTTCTTCACCAACAAAGAAGAACTGAGTATCTGGTATGGGCACTCCCCTTGGCAACTGCCAAGCTTGGGGGAGTGCCCCGGTATCGTATCACCATCACTTTTATCTTTACCGTTTTTCTTAGTTCGATCCTTTTGATAATATATTGATATAGTAGAATAAAGTTTTAGTATGATATAGTTGTGAGTTTTGCTTTATGGTCCTTCTATGTAATCGAGTCCGTGAGCTATATATATAATAAAGTTTAGTGTTGAGTCAAGGGCTTGATTATTTTGCTATGATCTTGAGGGAATTAAATAAAATAAAAGAGAAGAAATAAAGAGATCATATGGATCTTATGGAGAGTAATGAGCTCACATATAAAGATTATGATGAATAAAAGTTGTTGAGAGGTGACAAACATAGTTTTGGTCATCATTGTAATTAATAGGAAGTAATAAAGAAAGAGAGGTTCACATATAAATATAATATCCTGGACATCTTTTATGATTGTGAGCATTCATTAAAGTATGACATGCTAAGAGTTGACGTTGGACAAGGAAGACAACGTAATGGGTTATGTTTTCTTACATCTGAGATGAATTATACTATCATGGATCATCCAACATGTTGAGCTTGCCTTTCCCTCTCATGCTAGCCAATTCCTTCGCACCAAGTAGAGATACTACTTGTTCTTCCAAATATCCCTAAACCCAGTTTTGCCATAAGAGTCCACCATATCTACCTATGGATTGAGTAAGATCCTTCAAGTAAGTTATCGGTGGAAGCAATAAAAATTTCTCTCTAAATATGTATGTTTTTAATGTGGAGAAAATAAGCTTTACACGATCTTGTGATATGGAAGAAATAAAAGCGAAGGACTGCATAATAAAGGTCCATATCATAAGTGGAAATATAAAGTGACATTCTTTTGCATTAAGATTTTGTGCATCCAACCATAGAAGTGCATGATAACCTCTGCTTCCCTCTGCGAAGGGTCTATCTTTTACTTTTATCTTTTACCTTACATAAGAGTCATGGTGATCTTCACATTTCCTTTTTACATTTTATCCTTTGGCAAGCACAATGTGTTGGAAAGATCCTGATATATATAGCTAATTGGATTTGAGTCTCCATGAACTATTATTGTTGACATTACCCTTGAGGTAAAACGTTGGGAGGCAAAACTATAAGCCCCTATCCTTCTATGTGTCCGATTAAAACTTCATACCCATAAATATTGCGTGAGTGTTAGCAATTGTGGAAGACTAAATGATGGTTGAGTATGTGGACTTGCTGAAAAGCTCTTATATTGACTCTTTCCTATGTTATGATAAATTGCAATTGCCTCAATGACTGAGATTAGAGTTTGTTGGTTCTCAATGAAGTTTATGATTCATAGTTTAAATTGTGATTGAATTATTACTTTAGCATAAGAGATCATATGACAATATATATATGTGTTGCTGCTCTAAGAATGATCATGATGCCCTCATGTCCGTATTTTGTTTTTATCGACACCTCTATCTCCAAACACGTGGACATATTTTTTGATTTCGGCTTTCGCTTGAGGACAAGCGAGGTCTAAGCTTGGGGGAGTTGATACGTCCATTTTGCATCATGCTTTTATATCGATATTTATTGCATTATGGTCTGTTATTACACATTATGTCACAATACTTATGCCTATTCTCTCTTATGTTACAAGGTTTACATGAAGAGGGAGAATGCCGGCAGCTGGGATTCTGGGCTGGAAAAGGAGCAAATATTAGAGACCTATTCTGCACAACTCCAAAAGTCCTGAAACTTCACGGAAGTTATTCCCAGCATATATAAAAAATGATGAGCGCAAGAAGTACCAGAGGGGGCCACCTACCAGCCACGAGGGTGGGGGCCGTGCCCCTGCCTCATGGCCCCCCTGGTGGCCCTCCGATGCACATGTTCTGCTATATGGAGTCTTTTGTCGAGGAAAAAAATCATAAGCTAGCTTTCGGGACGAGACTCCCCCGCCACGAAGCGGAACCATGGCGGAACAAATCTAGGGCTCCAGCGGAGCTGTTCTGCTGGGGAAACTTCCCTCCAGGAGGGGGAAATCATCACTGTCGTCATCACCAACGATCCTTTCATCAGGAGGGGGTCAATCTCCATCAACATCTTCACCAGCACCATCTCATCTCAACCCCTAGTTCATCTCTTGTATCCAATCTTTGTATCCAAACCTCAGATTGGTACCTGTGGGTTGCTAGTAGTGTTGATTACTCCTTGTAGTTGATGCTAGTTGGTGTACTTGGTGGAAGATCATATGTTCAGATCCATTGTGCATATTAATACCCCTCTAATTATGAACATGAAAATGCTTTCCGAGTAGTTACGTTTGTTCCTGAGGACATGGGAGAAGTCTTGCTATTAGTAGTCATGTGAATTTGGTATTCGTTCGATATTTTGATGAGATGTATGTTGTCATCCCTGTAGTGGTGTCATGTGAACGTCGACTACATGACACTTCACCATTTTTGGGGCCTAGAGGGAGGCATTGGGAAGTAATAAGTAGATGATGGGTTGCTAGACTGACAGAAGCTTAAACCCTAGTTTATGTGTTGCTTCATAAGGGGCTGATTTGGATCCATATGTTTCATGCTATGGTTAGGTTTACCTTAATACTTCTGTTGTAGTTGCGGATGCTTGCAACGGGGGTTAATCATAAGTGGGATGCTTGTCCAAGTAAGGGCAGTACCCAAGCACCGGTCCACCCACATATCAGCTTATCAAAGTACCGAACGCGAATCATATGATCGTGATGAAACTAGCTTGGCGATAATTCCCATGTGTCCTCGGGAGCGCTTTACCTCATATAAGAGTTTGTCTAGGCACGTACTTTGCTACAAAAAGGATTGGGCCATCTTGCTGCACCTTATTTACACTTGTTACTTGTTACTCATTACCAATTACCTTATCACAAAACTATTTGTTACCTATAATTTCAGTGCTTGCAGAGAATACCTTACTGAAAACTGCTTATCATTTCCTTCTGCTCCTTGTTGGGTTAGACACTCTTATTTATCGAAAAGGCTACGATAGATACCCTACACTTGTGGGTCATCAGGGGACCGACGGGTTCGAGAACTATGTAGACATGATCGAGACACATCTCCGATAAATAACCAACAGCGGAACCTAGATGCTCATATTGGTTCCTACATATTCTATGAAGATCTTTATCGGTCAAACTATAATGACAACATACATCATTCCCTTTGTCATCGGTATGTTACTTACCCGAGATTCGATCGTCGGTATATTCATACCTAGTTCGAGTAGGGATGAAGCCAGGGTGAGGCCGGTGAGGGGCACGGTCGAGGCCGGCACGACGATGCGGCGATGCGCACTAGGCAGTAGCAGCGCAACTCGCGCCGGCGTATGTAGCAGCATCAGCCAGCGAGGGCAGCAGCAACGGCAGAGGCACGTGATGACGGCGAGGCGAGGCCAAAGCAGGAACGAGGCGTGGCCTCGCGCGGGGATGCGGTGGTGCATCCAAGGAGCGGCCCGGCAGAGGGAGAGAAGAGGGGGTGCGCAGGGGACGCTGCAGGGGTGACGCTGGTGACGAGCGGAGGCAGAGGCGGAGATCGGGTATGGGTGGTCTCGTGGCCAGGGAGGCCCTATGGTGATGGCGGCGAGCCCGAGAACTTCGCCTGAGTTCAGCCACGATTGGGAACAGTGCTACGGGGACGACGATGGTTGGCAAGTGGCACGGGCGGCCTCGGCGAGCTGCACTGAGCACGTTCCCGTGCTCGGGCGAGCATGGCAACGACTATAACGACGGCGACGAGCTATACGGCAGCGCTCGCTTCGAGCGGCAATGGCAACGGCGGCTACGGTGGCGGAAATGTACGGGAGAGGGAGGGGAAAGACACGATGGCTTACTGGGAGCCGTAGGGAGGTGGCAGTGTGCTTGGGGAGGCGTAGAGCGTCCGGAATCGACAGCGACAGACGGCGGTGATCCGAGGAAGGAGAATAAGATGGCGGCGGCGTAGAGGCTTCCCGGCTCATTCCGTTTGGCGTAGTCGACGTCGGGGAGGCATTCGAGCACGTCGGCGAGGCAAACGGGAGGCGGTGGCTGCGGGATCGACGCGGCGACAGCGGCGACCACGTCAGGCAAGGTTGGGATCGAGAGGGAGAGAGACTATGGAGGAGGGGAAGTGGATGAGGATGACAGGGAGGCTTAGGAGCTTCCCCTTATCCTCTCAGCGGCGCTGTAGCAGCGGCGGGGGGCGGCTAACAGGTGCAGTGGCAATGGTGAATGGCGTCGAGCGCGCGCGCGTGGGGACACGGGAAGGAGGGAGGCGATGTCAGCTCTGTTGTGTTGGGCCTGCACACTGTGCACTAAGGCCTAGCCAACAGTGGCCCCTTTCCTTTTTCGTTAATTCTTCCTTCTGTTTTCTTTATTCTTTTATGTTGCATTTTCCTTTAGCTAGCAAAGTATTTTGTAGAAACATGGGACTTGGCCACATAAATACAATGGAGTATTCTGCACTGCCACAAAAAGATTGGGCAAGGTTAGATCCCATTTGAGTTTGGCATAGCTAGAAATGGATTTAATATTACCATTTTGGTACAGTTTTAAATAGGCTAGGGGCATTTTAATAATTCAAATACTGTTGGATTCAATTTATAATTGCCTATGGATTATTTTGCTCAATGATGAACTATTTAGTTTTCATGTTTGATCATTTTTTATGTTTGAAAAAAATTCAAATTCAAATTTGAACGGTTTTGATCCAACACGAGATTAGCAACAGTAACCGAGGTGACGTGGCATCGTTAACGTGGGATTACTGTAGCCTAATTATCCGGGCATCACAAATCTCCTCCACTACAAGAAATCTCGTCCTGAGATTTAAGAGGTAGTGAAAGGGGGAAGGTTTGGTAGCGACTCTAGCGGGTCTTCTCATTCTGGCTTGCTCTTCTCGAAGAGGCCGATCCAATACATTGATGTCATCATTTCTCTACTTTAGGTCATCATGATGAAGTCGGCATCTTTTCTTTGAGAACTCCATCATACTTACGAAAGAATAAAGGGTGGGTATTCCGAGAGAATAGACCTATGCAAGGTTGACTATCTGGTAGATAACATCGGGGAAGGTGGCAGAAAGTAACTCTCGAATTGAAAATATAGAGAGCAAAGTAAGAAGGTATCCTGAGAAGTTTTGAGCGGGCAGGCAACTGGTCGGTGCCTGAAACAGCGCGTGAAAGGGGTTCAGAGCAACGAGAATTAGTTTTGTGTCTAATAGCAGAATTGACGATCTCGCGGGAGGTGGCTCGTGAAATACCTATGAGGCCACGCGCATGGAATATCTTTGGGAACAGGGGGTGTATAGGAGAGTCAGGTTTTGACCCCGTGGAACTGTGGCTTATGGGCCCACCATGTGGGTTAAAGTAGGAAGGGATGACGTCTTGCACGATCATGTACGCAAGGCATGTCAGAGGGTAGCCTATCAGTTATGTCGGTAACAACATCGGTACCAAGGCTGAGGGATGAAGAGAACCATTCTCCTGCTCGTTGAACGAGGCAGACCAATAGGCAAAGTTCTCGTCCATCGGTGGTTATCGGAATGTCATCAACAATAGTAACAGGGCCTTACCGACACGATTGTACACCTAGATGTTTACATAAGCAGAAGAATATTACTGCTTAGATCATATAGAACACCAGAAAGGTTAAACAAAACAATGGAAAGGAAAATGTGATCATTAGATTAAACAGAACAATGGAAAGGAAAATGTGTTTAAACACATATTTCAGGGGTATATCCTTCCCAGGGACAAGCAGAGCATGATATCCATGACATGATATAACGTAGAAAACCCTTTAGGTAAGGGGAGAGAATTTTCATGACATTACCCATACAACGGTGTTCGAATAATTGATGAAGAAAATTTAGCATTGTGCTTCAAATGTTCTTATTAATGATCGGAGTACCACAGACATGCTTCGAGATAGCACTGACATGGTCATCAAGTAAGGGTCAGATTTTGGATACACAAAGGATCCATCGGGAACAACTTATAAAATAAGTCTTACAATTTCCTCATGGAAGAATGGCTAACCTTGCTAAAAAGGAAAGTATTACAATAGGTCCTCCGGCGGTGTGCTAGGCATGACATCACCTTACCGGAAGATATAAAGACTAATGTTATATCTCATGGAATTATGTTCCAACCGTCATATCTGACCGAGATTCAGATCATTGGTGTTAGGATACCTCAGAGTCAGGATGCCTGAGAAGAAAAAGGTGCAACACAAATTGTCGAGATGACATTGTAAGATTCTCAGGGAAATGAACTATGAAAGTGAGTTCCGAAACAAGAGTTCATCATTAAACCAAGAAGGGGATGAGGCTGTGCCTGATGGACTCAGCGGCAACTCACCGGGATTTCCAAAAAAATGGGATTCCACAATTATGTGAACAAGGACATAACATTTGTCAAATCAAATGATATAATAAGGCATGCTCAAGGAAAACATACACAATTAAACATTGGTTGAAAGGTGCACCCGAAATATAGGCTGGGTTGCACGACTAATATTAGAATGGTGACTCGATAACCAATGGTCTAAGAATGAAATGTCAACCATTAAGTTCAAAGCATTAGGGTTGTAGAAGTTTTGAATTCACCCATCATAGTTCAATGGTCGGTATTTTGGTTAGAAACAACACACGGACCAAGAAATGAACGGAGATGGCGAGAAGTATTACTATATCAAGAATTCTTAAGAGGTGGAGCAATCCTCACAACATCCTTGACATAAAAGACAATAATACTTCAAGGCAACACATAATACAAGCATGGATAGCAAGTTGTATCCATAACATGAACAGGTTTGTGATGAAAGGAAGGAAAGGATGTTGTCAATGGTAACTCAAATTACCAAGGGACGAGGATGGCACTTATCATCATGAATTTGATTGGTATACTAGAAGGAGTCAAAATTTTGATAATGATCACGACAATTTTGTCGAGAGGCTTGATGCCTCCAAGTGCAGAGGTTTGTAGGACAGTAGCAAATTTCCCTCAAGTGGATGACCTAAGGTTTATCAATCCGTAGGAGGCGTAGGATGAAGATGGTCTCTCTCAAGCAACCTTGCAACCAAATAACAAAGAGTCTCTTGTGTCCCTAACACACCCAATACAATGGTAAATTGTATAGGTGCACTAGTTCGGCGAAGAGATGGTGATACAAGTGGTATATGGATGATAGATAAAGGTTTTTGTAATCTGAACATATAAAAACAGCAAGGTAACTAATGATAAAAGTGAGCGTAAACGGTGTTGCAATGCTAGGAAACAAGGCCTAGGGTTCATACTTTCACTAGTGTAAGTTCTCTCAACAATAATAACATAATTGGATCATATAACTATCCCTCAACATGCAACAAAGAGTCACTCCAAAGTCACTAATAGCGGAGAACAAACGAAGCGGTTATGGTAGGGTACGAAACCACCTCAAAGTTATCCTTTCTGATCGATCTATTCAAGAGTC
>NW_024118166.1:0-9594 GCF_003073215.2 Triticum urartu | reverse complement strand
TACTTTGCTGCAGATATTAAGTTTCCAGGTGTGGTTGAATTGACAACTCAGCTGCTAATACTTGAGAATATTCTTTGGCTCCCCTTGTGTCGAATCAATAAATTTGGGTTGAATACTCTACCCTCGAAAACTGCTGCGATCCCCTATACTTGTGGGTTATCAGTGGCACACAAATTCGAATACCCCGTTTACTTGGGGGATTCCTTTATGAAGCCTTTTCTCTTGCATATGATTATACTTGTATGGCTTCGTTCCTTGTTCGTGTATTACGCCACAATATGCACCATGTTGACTTAAGTGCTTCGCAAGATGGGTTGCCTTGCTCCTTTGCTTACCCGTAAGTTTCCGATTGTTCGGCTAGGGAGTAAAGGGAGCACCTCTGCGATTGTCACGATCGGGTCATCTGAGCTCGGACCTCGGACTGGGCGAAGCCGAAATCTAACACTCTTATTGTTTTCAATCATGGTCGACACGCAACGGAAATCATGAGTACAAAAATCTATTGCACAAGTCTCATAGTAACAATGAGTAACCGAAGAAAGGTATCGGTGGGGGTACTATTTTCTTCGAAGATGCTTCTTACACCGTTAGTAATATAGCATAAGTTCCCTGAGCGCGCTTTGTCTGTTACAGCCTTGTGGCCTGATTGCCTGGTTATCAGAAACACCGTCGATATTCTCGACAGGTGGAGTACATAACACTTTTCGGCCCTTGACCGAAGAGGGAGAAGCTGACGGTCAGTTAAGACGCGTTTAAAGTTCGGGTGAACACAGATATGATACAAGTACTTCGGTACATGCAATCATTATACATAAAATTCTTTTACCCAAGTCACTCGGGGGCTCTTAAATCTATATGAGTTGTTTTATAATAAGTGTTCTTTTTCTTAGTCGTTGCAAAGTTTTTTTTATCACTCCTTTTTCGACATGAGCGTGTGGTCAATAGCCGGGGTGCCTAATTTCTCTCTCAAAGACACTAGAGTTTAGTTTTCTAAACTGGCCTAACGAGAAGTACTCCGCCTTTGGAATAGGAGGTTGAAGCCGTAGGCTGACCCGCTTGGAGTCTTGAGATAGGATGTGTCATGTTAAAGCATGACATAAGCGTTTTTTTTCTAAGACCAATTTTCGGATTGGCATCGAACACTTTATCTAGTTCAGACGTCAAGTTTTTACTGAAGTTTTTTTTTCTTTTCCAAGCCTATGGCACTTTTAAACTATTTGTGTGTTTCCAGCATAAGTCTCGCAATGCAATGCCGGACACCTTTAGGGATTCGGCAAAAACATTCTCGATATTGCTATATATGCATCGGTTTCGAATTGTGTCTTCGATCAATATTTGGGTTGCCCGACTCCTGTGCTTGCCTCCTATGTTCCGCTTTGTTCGGCTAGGTGCGCAAAGGGAGAACCACTGCGATTGTGCTTCTAGCTAGCATGGTTAAGCGCCTCAGTGGAGAAAGCCGAAAACTGACTATCACAATAAGCGTAAACTGGTCAGTGATCCGATGACTGTATTAAACTATAAGATCGATAGAGGTCACCCCGTGTTATACGGTTGGCCTTTCATAACATTTGCCGAAGTGTTATCGGCTTGACTTTGGTCAGTGTCGAACGCTAACCGGGGGCTCGTAGCTAGCTTCCCCAGTTTAAAGCTCCTATGACTAAGTGAAAGTTATAAAGCCCGCATATCTGATTGCCTCGTTTCTGCTAACACAACCGCCTTCGGGCACCGAGACGTCGGCTAAGGGTTATTTTGTTATTGAGGAAACACCCTGCGTAGCATCTACAAGGGGTGGAAGCCGACAATGGGTCACTTTCCACTGATAAACGATCGCAACGGAGTCAAAATAAACATGTCATCGGCATTTGTATTTAATATACAAGGGTTGCCTTCCATAATCATTGTTATAAAGCCATACATATGCATCAATTTGACTTAAGATTTTGGCTAAGCTGGGTTGCCTGGCTCCTGTGCTTACCCCTACGTTCCCGATTGTTCGGCTAGGCGGTAAAGGGAGCACCTCTGTGATTTTTACTACCGGGTCATCCGAGTTAGTACCTCAGACTGGGTGAAGCCGAAAGCTAGCAATCTTAAATAATATAATTGGTCGGCAACGACGAAAGTGAAAATTTAGGTTCGCTAAAGACCACACAGTTCGGGAAATTACCCCAAACTAAATCTTTAATATTTTGCTCCCACATTGAATGGAGCCGAGGTTTCATGATCATGCTTAGCATGACAACCCAAAGAAAGGAACCGACAGCGGGACTATTTTCTTTGGAAGATGTTTCTTACGTTAAAAAGTAATATAACATATCTCTCCGTGTACCTTTGTTTATAAAACTGTATGGCCGAATTGCCTTGTTTGCCATAAATCTTTGCCCTCATAAAGGCTTTATAAAGTAGGACAAACACTCCTCGGCTACTGGCCAACGAGGTGGAAGCCGATAGTTGGTGAACAAAGTTTTGTACAATGCGGATCTGAGCATTAATGATGTAAAGTACTTGGATACATAGAATCATTTCACATAAATTGTGATTTTACTTCGGATATCGATCCTTAATTCGGCCACCCGTGCCCACATTAAGGCTCGGGGGCTACTGGGCTTCGGGCTTATCATTTACTAATATTAAAGGGGCCAAACGATCCCCTGATCTGGTGTTGCCACCCGACCAGTGTCTCGGGGGCTACTGCATTGCCTATTCAATGCAGAAAATTCAAATGGCGCAGTGTTCCGCTTGACCGAACTATGGGAAAACGCGTCTTCGGACAACAATAGGTACCATCTGGACCTATCCGGCATCAAGATAATATATTACGACAACTTCTCAAGACCCTCTCTCAAGGGCCCGTTCGTCGATCACTATTTCCTCTAATATATTACACCGTGTTTCTATTCCTAAGTATGTTGCCGAGCTGGGAATTAATCCTCAGGCTGATTTTATGAATCGACCTGAGTCTAAGGGGCTACTGGGGTCAGCGGTTTGATTTTTTCCTTCAGGTGCATCCCGGATATTAGGCTAACACTCACCTTGAGGGCTACTGGCCATACATCTTAGCAGAGATTACATTGCACAATTCGGAATTAAATTCATAAAAATCAGCCCATGGCTGAGGTGGTGCACCACCTCGGATACAGTCCGGCGTTGGTGCTCGACTACAAAAGATACCTCGGAAGCAGTTCGGCATAAAGCTCAATTGCATGTGGCTGGCTCCATAGAGGGCATCTCCGGCAGTAAGCTTGTTTGAACCTTTTCAAGACCGAGGTAATCTATGACACCTCGGATATAGTCCAGCGTTGGGACTCGGATACATTCCGGCGTTGGAGCTCGGAAGCGGTCCGGCGTTGGTGCTCGGCTGCAAAAGATACTTTGAATTCAGCCCGTCGTTGGAGCTCGGATGCGAGAGGACACCGCCGCATGGGAAACACTTCAAACCCGAGGTGGGCGTAAAAATAACAAGGCATTGATAAAGGCCGACAACTTAAAGGGGCTCCTCGGATACCCGATGTATAAACTCTTCAGATCCACTTCGGAAATCCTCAAGATCGAAGGTGGGAAGATTTGTTGAACTACTTTTCAAGATCGACAACCGAAGATGAAGAATAGTTTGGAAGAATCGAGGAGCATCCCTAACTTGAAGACCGGTTCAGGGGGCTACTGACGGTGTCCTGGACTAACACTACAAAAAAATACACTTCCGTCGACAACCGAAGATGAAGAATAGTTTGGAAGAATCGAGGAGCATCCCTAACTTGAAGACCGGTTCAGGGGGCTACTGACGGTGTCCTGGACTAACACTACAAAAAAATACACTTCCGTGATGATACGTGTTTGTCACAGTAGGTCACGTTTTCTGTCATGCATGTATATCCATGACAAATTGATGACAGAATCAAGATGGTTATACCTGTGCTGTCATAGAAGTGTTCCATGACATTACCAAAATTATCATCACGGAAGTGTCCACTTCAATGAAGATAAATCGCGCGTCACAGAAGTGCTTTCGTCAAGGGTGACCGACACGTGGCATCCACCGTAATGGAATGCCGTTAAGCTATCGGGTCCGGTTTTGGATCCGATAACCCGTTAACAGCCCCGACCAATGGGGATTTTCCACGTGTAAAATCATCATTGGCTGAGGAAACACGTGTCAGCTCACCGTTGGGACAGATGTCATCCACTCATTGGACCCAAAGCGCCTATGATACGTTGACACGTGGCACAGCCCGACAGAGGCCCATATAGGTTAAGAAGGCCGGCCCAGTCAAAGGCCCATAGTACTTACTCAGGTACTAGTGGGCCATCCCAATAACGGCCTGCTTAATAATGGCCCATTTATGGCCCAAAGCCAGATCTGGCCTGTTAATTGTTTGCCGAATATTTGGGCCCATTTATAGCCCGAAGCCAGATCTGCCCGTTAATTGTTCACCGAATATTTGGGCCCAATTATAGCCCAGTGACTTTCAGCCTGTTAGAGGCCCGATGTATACATGGGCCTATTTCAGCCCGGTGTGACTTTCAGCCTCGGAATGGCCCATGCTGCCCATGGGCCATATATGGTCCGACGAGACATCGGGCCCACTAACGGCCCGTGATAAAGGTGGCAACAGTTAAGCCCAACGTGACTTTGGGCCTGTTAAAGGCCTGTCGCATAATTCGGCCCGTTGATGTCTGTACTAAGCTTTCGGCCTCTTAAAGGCCCATGATATTAGTGGGCCAACTAAGGCCCGAGATATGTTTCGGCCCGGTAACTGCCTGTGATTTAACTGGGCCCAAAAAGGACCGGTTTACATTTCAGCTTGCTGAAGGCCCGTCGACGACTAGTGAAAATTGAGGCCCAATATGCATTTCGACCTGCTAAAGGCCCATGGTTTCATCTGGGCCGTAACAGGCCAGTACAATACTCAGCCTGTTAATGGCCCAACGCTACCTGGGCCAAACTAAGCGCTGGGTCCACAAAAGGCCCAACTAAAATATAGGCCGGTGTAAGTTGTGGGCCTCACGCAAAGTATGAAGGCCCCAATCATTCAGGCCCAAGAATGATGCAGGCCAGCCCAATTGTGGCCCGCTAAACACCAGGCCCGTTAGAGGCGAATGTTTCGGCCCGGTCGACTACATCTGATTTTTTTCAGATAGCGAATGATGGCAGTAACTAGTAGGAATTAAGAACAAACCTACTCTATACAATAAAGAAATTACATCATAGTAACTAAGAATTAACCTACACTATACAATAAATGATTTATGGTATATTACATCCACTGGGCATCGAAGTTCGCCATCAGTGATCATAAAGCGCAACGAAGAAGCAGATTACAAAAACTGGGCACCATTGCAGCGTAACAAAATAATACCGAACCGAGACCACTTCCAAGACAGTTCAAGAAAGGTTAGCCTTGCGCGGGAACTACTGCGCATGCTGCTGAGCAAGGCTGTGAGATCGGCCTAGCATGTCGGTCATAGCTTTCAGGTGTAGCTGTTTAGCGATGAGGTTCTCATTGTTGTTCTTCGCAATCTTTCTTAGAGATAGGACTTCAAGTCGAAGTTGAGTTGCAGAATGCCTTTCTGCTAGAACTTGGGACTGAAGAAGTCGAACTGATTCAGACAACGAATTCTGTGAGCTTGTCTGACTGCTAGTCTCAAGTAACTTGAACACTGCATCAAGACAAGACTTTGGGGTTGTCTTGCTATCTTCAAGATGTTTTGCCTTCTTTGCTGCAATATATGTTGGGTTTGTCGCACAGCCTTCAGCAGACTTATGCATGCCATCAGGCATATCACCTTGAAACAAAGCAGAGAGATGACATGTTTTGCACATGTATAAACAAAGATGATAACAGTGCTGCCAATTCCATCCAATTTCAAATTAGAAAATAAAGAGTAACCTCAAAATATCAATAGCATAATTTGGCATTGTTCATAATGCGGGGAGCTTCACCACACTACTGGATTACCATGTCAACATAACAAGCATAGATGAAGGGCAAAGAAATCATTGTATCTATTTTGGTTAATGTGCATGGCATGTTGTTCATATCATCAGTCACATCAGTAAGATAAAACAGGAGATGACAAGGTGCAAACGTGGGCTGCTTCACCACACACTGGATTATAGATCCATAAAAACAAGCATACATATAGGGAGTATTGAGTAATGTGCATGGTATGAATAAGGAATTTGGTTTTACAAGTAAAACTTAGAACTTACGGTTCTTGCGAACATGCATTTTGGTAGAAACAACAAACTAAACAGCAGTAAACGATAAGGAGTATGAGAAAATTAAACAACACTTGAGGATAAAGGCTTTAGAAGGACTGACTTACATTAACAGTTAACACCGGCTTTGTAATGCCCTTCTCCATGTCAAGGGAAGGATAACTCAAGAATTTCAGCACATAATCTTCTTCATAAGCAGTGCCTGTACTCTACATTTTGTAGAGACTAATTATAGATATGATAATACTGGAAGGGATAGAGGATAATGAAGATAAGATGCAGATTGATGCTACATAATCAACTACCAATCCCTGGAAGTACAAGCATTACAGGACAAAATGTACTGACAAGAGCAATGGGCTACACTTCTGCACTGGCATTGTCTGTGTATTCTACTTTTTGGTAAGATTAAATATAGATCTGATCTTTTTTAGTAAATGGTGGGCGAGGGAGATAGGATGCAGAATGCTACACAATGAACCAATCCCTCTTCCCATAATAAAAGAGTGTTTTGAACACTGGTGTACTGTACAGAATGTTCTTATATTATGGGACGCAGGGAGTAGCTGTTAATGTAAGTACAGTCATAGACGACGTTCAGTCCTTACAAGAGGATTGCAGAGCTAAACCTCTTCAAAAGCATTGGGTTGATTCTAAATTTATGTAAGAGTCCATACAGATCTTATAATGTCCACTAAATGGACGATAACGAGGCTAACATGTGCAGTGATGCTACATAATCAAACAACTATGAAAGTAAGTATGGTCATACAGGGCAAGAGGTACTCACAAGAGAAATGCAATGTGCAGTATAGTTGCGAGTTTCTGTGGTCCCTTGAGAACGAATGTTCTTCTGCTAACATTTTTCGTACACGTGAGACGTTAAGGTAAATGCAGAAGTGTAGTTCAAACTGTGATGTGATATCATATATAGTACCTTACGCTGCAGCCGAGACCAATGTGTAACAAGATTATTCCAGTCACCGTCGGATAAATGTAGCACCGGAGACTTTACAGAAATTTCGTTTAGAGGCTTGACATCGAAGTGCACTTGCCTCAGGTAGGAATGATACTTCATCAATGAGTGCTTGAAAAGGGCAACCAACCCTTGCTCGTCTTCACAATCCAGTTTGGTCCTCGCCTATTTAAAAGAATGAAATATTGTGTCTTCTGTCAGCAGAAACATATGCAGCAATTACCATGAATAACATTAGTACATTATTACGCGTAAGTTGCGGAGGAAGACTAGAAATTGTTCCGTGTCTGCGGTATAATCCTTCCATGAGGGAAAGATGCACACAAAGTTCCTGACAACAATATAAGCTTCGTCTTCTAAACAGGGAAGAACTGGGACAGGGGTCCTATTTGCTGCAATTGGGGCTCTCTCTGGTTCGAAAAGGGATTTGGCAACTGGATTTGGTTTACTCTTTGCTGGAATGGGGGTTTTGCGTCGTAGAGCTGGTGCTATGTCAACTGGCATAATCATAATGTTTGCTGCAGTTGGGGTCTGCTGAGTTGGGGCATCAGAAATGACCAGTGTAGTAGGGCTAGAGTCTGCTACAGTTGGGGTGTTTTGTGGGCCAGGTGATATTGCAACTACACCTAATGGGCTATTTGAGTTACCAGGTGCCACTACCTTTTCCAAATACTTTCTTGTGCTCCTCCATGATCAGCAATCTCCCTCTTCCTTTTGAACGTCTAATACACAAGAACAACATTTGAATGGATAAATATGGTATGATGACAGATGGAATATGTACTAAAAATGGATAGGCAGGCCGTATTCACATAAACGATGTGCAAACTAAGCTAATGGCATTTCAACAAAGTAGAAGCAATGCAAAGCATCAGTTGCAAGATATGTGCGACAAATATAACCTTGGAAAGTTAGAGCAAGCACCTTGATGGGTGAATAAGATAGGGCATCTTCCTCTGACTCCTCCACTAGGGAGCTACATTGACTTAGGTCTCCCTCTAGCTCAGAATCACTGTTAGGATCATATTCTGAGCATGAATCTCTAGGTGGAGAGCATTTGCATTGCATTGCATCCAGAATTTATTTCAGTCCCTTAATGCTAAGTTTGACAGCCATGGCATTGTTCCGCTTTATTCTTTTCATGCATGCAAGCTCATAATCATTATGATGCTGTTCAGAATCTGAGATTCATGAAAACATAAAAAGTAGTCAGATTATCTATGTAATGCATTGCGGATTCAACTCGAAGAGTGTCTCCCTATAAACCACTGCATATGCAAAGTTCACCCCAACCGTGCTGACCAGACCACACACAAAAATACAAACCCCTTATGTCTCTATAACAGGCAGACACACATTTCAAAAATGAAGTAGGAACATTAGAATTATATGAATTTCGTATTTGAACAAATAAACTAAGGAATTATGAGTGGCATAATGTTTAGCTTCAAGGGTGGAGTGTTGGTAGTGCGACACAAAGCAAGTGGGCAGATTGTATTCCATGTAAAAGATCGAAGCCTATGTAAAAGCTGGAAATGACACTTTCTTTCTATACAATGCAGTGTTCGTTGCCCACACATGATGGAAGAGATCACATAGAGAAATACTATTCACTCATGTCTACGGTTGCAGTTTTAGAAATAGGGTGGTCCACCCTAAAAGAATATTGACAACAAATATGACAAGGCAAGCATAGATGTAGTGAATCAATCATTTACTTGTGAGCTCACTAGGACAAGTATGCATAATTATAACTGCAGTAAGAGACCGTCCAAAATCTGAATCAAGAAGTTTGTCTAGCACTTATTGTTTGCAACTAATCGACGTGAATAATTGGATATTATATCGAATGAGTAAGAAAGACAAGTAAAATTGTCAACAAACCTGGCTTGCAGTAGTAATCTGGGTCAATGTCGCTACAACCAACAATCCAAAATGACTAGTGTCTGTTCCTAGAGCCGGAATTTTGAAAACCCTGTGAACTTTACAGGTACTAAACATTACCGATATACATCTGAACCATTAAGTGTAGGTAGCACTGAGCACACACCAAACCCTAATGACAGTCCTGCCTAATGAGTAATGAATCAATTAGAAAATGGGTGATGAGGAGTGGCTGCTGAGTGTTGAGGACTTATCTCAGGATAAATCGGGTTGGCTTAGTGGGTGCTGCACGCCTGAGCCCTGAACGGACTAGGAAGGTAGGCACGGCGGTGCGCCCGGGCAGCGATGACGCTGTTGGGCGAGCGGCTCTTGACCTCCTGTTAGTCCAGGGTCTCCTCCTAGAGTCATGCCGTCCGGGGACAGCAAGTCGCCGGCGGCTAGGGGCGAGTAGAGATCGGAAGCGTGCAGTAGAACAAAGGGGAATCGGGGCCTGGGACGACCCAAAATCCCAGGGTGG
>NW_024118164.1:0-10467 GCF_003073215.2 Triticum urartu | reverse complement strand
ACCGAACTGCAGCACTGTTGGCTCGTTTCTTCAGTGGCTTGGCGATTACGCGTAGCTACCAAAACTTGACCAAACATCGCGGACGGTCCTTTCTTTTTGACGGACGGACGGTCCTAATTACTTGGTCTATTTTTGTTTGAGAAGGGAAATTACCTGGTCTTGCTCTACTGAAAACGATCCAGCGCTGTTAGCCCTGCCACTTGCAATAATGCATGCAGGCGTTAAGTCGTGCAAGACTGACTGATCCACACGGCGTGGCCCGCCCAAGTTATACGGCTTCGGACCGCGTTACTAGCGATCGTTACGGCGGTTTAGTAAAGTTATATACTCCCAGCGTTTAGTGATCTAAACGCTATTATATTTCTTTACAGAGAGAGTATAAGACATGTGATCATACATGCACCGAGTCATTTTTATTTTTAGTGCAAAAAAATGTCATTAAGTCTGTCCTATTCGTGACGGTTCTAGGTCCCTCCAGCGAACTGAGGTCTGGGTTCTGGCTAGTCCACACAAGATCCAATCCTTCCAGCTTTTTTTTCGTGAATACGCTCGAGGGCGTATCTTTCCATTGATAGGTAGAAGAGAATACAGGGTTGCAACCTCGATCAACGTACACTAGCAGGCGTCGACGAGGCTACATTGGAGCAGTGGAAGAAGGGGTTGCTCAGCCCCAAAACATCACGGTCAGGTTACAGGGATGATCGATGCTAATCCTACAGCTCCGGCTCGTCCCCAACGTTGGGCTTCGTCCTTGATGCTTGTGAGCAGCTGGGCATGGGATGGCTGCGCATTGTCAAAGATGATTGCGTTCCTTTGCTTCTAGATGGCCCAGGCTGTGATGATGGCGAGGGAAGCAAAACCCTTGCGAAGGAAGTTGGGGGCGGCAGCAACGGCATCGGACCACCAGGAGAAGAATGGCATCATTCCATCAGGTGGCAGCACAGGTAGGTGACACCAGGAGAGAACCTCATGCCAAGTGATGCGAGAGAACGCACAGCCGACGAGGATGTGGTGCAGAGTTTCTTCCTCCTACGTCCAGAGACCACAAACCGGGTTGTGCTGCATGCCCCTTCGGGCTAGACGATCTGCAGTCCAGCAGCGATTTTGCGACGCAAGCCAAAGGAAGAACTTAATGTTGAGAGGTGCCCAACTGCACCAGATTAGTTGCCAGAACTGGGCAGTCGTGGAGCTGAAGAAGAGCGCGCGGTAGCAAGATCGCGCAGAGTATGAGCCGCTCGCGGTCCATCGCCAGGTGATTGTGTCCAGGGAGCTGGAGAGGGAGACCACTTGGATACGGCGACAGAGGTCGATGTACTCGACGGTGGCCTCTGGCCCAAGCGCGCCCTGGATACCAGATATCCAGGAGCGGCTATTGATGGCCTCGCAGACCAGGCTCGTGCGGCGATGTCGCTTCGAGACGATGGCCGCGATCGTAGGAGCGAACTCGACGATAGATTGCCCGTTTAGCCAGTGATCGGTCCAGAAACGGCAAGTCCTCCCGTTCCCCAGCTGCCAAAGGGTGGATGCACGAAATATCTGCTGAGCCTCGGGGTCATGCGGTAGATGGAGGTTCCGCCATGGCCGGGTATTATCCGTGGATTGAAGCCAAAGCCACCGCATGTGCATGATCATCCTTTCACATGCACACACCATTCTAATCCCAATCTCAATCTCAGTCGTGCTCTCACCAGATCTGATGAATTGATCCCAGCAAGGTACTGCTTCTCATCGAGCCTGGTTCCTCTTCTCAACTATTGACAGAACTCTCACGAATCTCTCTTTCCTTTTCCCACTTTTTCATCCACTAGCAAAATCCTTTGCGTTCTAGCAAGGGGACGCCTTTGAGTTTCTTCTGGAATCCTAGTTGGGAGGAGTTTGGCAGCAGAGGATAGGTGGGTTAGGGCATCGCAGGAGGCAGCGCCCAAAGGAGGCGGTGATTTGCATAGGCATCTCCCAAGGAAAGAGTCCAGCTTCAGGATGGAAGGAGTTGAGAGGAAACTAAAGACATTGCAGCTATTGTAATCTGAAAAAAGTGGGGTAAAGATGAGTAAAAGAAGCAGCAGTTCCTCATTTAACAAGAAGCCGCATGATGTTGGAAAACTAATGTCAAACAGCCAACTATGGTGGATTCCCTTGTAGCACCCTGGGCTGGATTTGGTGTCCATTCAAAGGAATAGAGTGTAAATATTTGGCGATGAATAGATTCCTATTCACCTTCAGAGAAGATGGGGGGAAGGAAAGCTGTAACCAGTGGCCCCTGGATGTTTAATAAATCCTTGTTGGTTTTGGAAGATTTCAAACCAAGAAAAACTCTGGAGGAGTACTAATTCAAGTTATCTTGATTTGGATCAGAGCGGATGGTATCCCAATGGGCATGACCGACAGGGAAAATGGAGAAGCCATTTTGAGTGTCTTCTGGAAGCCTAGTTGGGAGGAGTGTGGCAGCAGAGGATAGGTGGGTTAGGGCGTCGCAGGAGGCAGCGCCCAAAGGAGGCGGTGATTTGCATAGGCATCTCCCAAGGAAAGAGTCCAGCTTCAGGATGGAAGGAGTTGAGAGGAAACTAAAGACATTGCAGCTATTGTAATCTGAAAAAAGTGGGGTAAAGATGAGTAAAAGAAGCAGCAGTTCCTCATTTAACAAGAAGCCGCATGATGTTGGAAAACTAATGTCAAACAGCCAACTATGGTGGATTCCCTTGTAGCACCCTGGGCTGGATTTGGTGTCCATTCAAAGGAATAGAGTGTAAATATTTGGCGATGAATAGATTCCTATTCACCTTCAGAGAAGATGGGGGGAAGGAAAGCTGTAACCAGTGGCCCCTGGATGTTTAATAAATCCTTGTTGGTTTTGGAAGATTTCAAACCAAGAAAAACTCTGGAGGAGTACTAATTCAAGTTATCTTGATTTGGATCAGAGCGGATGGTATCCCAATGGGCATGACCGACAGGGAAAATGGAGAAGCCATCAGGAGGGAATGGTGATGTCATAGATGTGGGCATTGACAAGAATGAGATGGCAACTAGGGAATTCATGAGAATAAAGGTCAAATTGGATATTACTAAACCACTTATGAGAGGGATAACAATTATAACAGATGATGAGGAGGAGGAACTTGAACACAAAGAATTGCTAGAGGAGGTGGATGGATTGCAGAAGAACAAGAAGGAAAAGGAGCGTGTGGTGTCTTTTAAATATGAGTTCCTTCCTGACTTCTGCAATGCTTATGGTGTGATTTGCCACCAAGACATGAATTGCACAAACCCATTGAAAGCAAGGAAAGGAGACTATGGGCCGTGGATGAAAGATGAGAATTTTAAGCGTAACTCTAGCGATGAGGAGAAAAGTAGGAGTTCAAATGACAAGACGCGCTTCTGGACAAAGAACGGTGGAGGGAGCCGAGGAAGTAAGCAATGCAGTGATGCCATGTCATGGAAGAAAAGCTCTACATGCCAAGAAGGAGGGTTCGGAGTAAGAGCATGTGACGAAAACTACTATGACTTAAGTGTTTATATTTATTGTTATAATTGCTATGATCCTGGAATATGCCATTTAGTGGAAAACTCATATGCACGTGTGAAATGGTAGGTTCCTAGTCTCGCCTCTAAGACTAGCGCAAGTGTTGTTAATGATCATGTTTTCCGGATCTTAGGATATCATTAAGTGTAACGATAGTCCTAGAAAAACATTGAGATTATGACATTGGAAGAAAAATCATATTGAATCGACACAAACTTGTTTGTTATGAATTGAGATACTATCGTCTGTAATAAATTGTAATAACGTGGAGTGTTAACATGTGATTTTGCTCCTTATACCATGAGAGTATCGTAGTCACATCTTACCGTACGGTGGACCTTGGGGTTTCTCAAACATCACCTCTAACACGATGATCATAACGACAACTTACAGGTTCATCGAAAAGTTTGACAAGGGACTAGATAACTCGAAAGTGGGATTTGCTCCTCCGATGATGGAGAGATATTCTTAGGGACCTCTTAGTGTGACAGCATACATCATCGTCTGGCTAGACACAGGATCACGGGGATGCCGGGAGACGACAACGAGAAAGAAGAACAAAACCAGTAATGAGGATAACAGTATAGTGAACATGGTGATGAATCAGGAGGATACCGATGCATCCCGGGTTTTGTGAAGTATCACGAAGCAAAGGGAACATCATATGATAACCAAAGTTTCACTCAAATATCATTCATGTGCTCATAGGGATCGATATGGATGTCCACGGTTTCGCTGTCGATCATTGAACGAACGGTTTCGTTCATGTCTATGAGTTACCAAACCTACAAAGTAACAATCTTAAGGCAATCATGACCCAATAAGTGTTATTGGGACGGGAGTGATGAGAGTATATTTGTGGGATTGTTTCATAAATATTCAAAATAGTTTCGAGAGGATCCGAAAGCATTCGGGGTCATAGGAAGGGTTTCAGAGTTTATCGGAAAGTGCCGGGTATTGGCGATAATGAATATATAGGTGGAAAATGTTTCTCGTGATGTTAAATTATATATAAAAGAGTCTAGTAATTATTAAAAAGTTTTTATATTAGTTTAAATATCAACGGGCCTTAAAAAGGCCATGAGGGTAAAGGCAACTAGGGCCACAAGTGGAGGACAATTGTATATACAAGTTTTGGAGCCTTCTCTAGTTCTTCTACTTCTAGTTCTAGTTGGTCCTAATTGACTAATTAGAGTAAGATCTAGTTACCCTAATCCTCATAAGTAGAAGCCCGCTGTGGTTCCAATCTCCTCCCTCTAATTCTCCGGTGACGATTAGCTCCGGACTGCGAAGCGCTACCGGATCATGAAGGTCGCACGCTTGCAACCAAGTAAAGAGGCCGTGCTTTTGATCTTCAGTTTGAGGGACTGTTCATGGGTGGTTTGCGGGATCGTTCATCGGCGGTTCGAGGGACTCCAAGTATGATCTACATCGACACTTTCATCTTCCACTGCAACATGGTGACGGAAACGACCATGATCCCAACCCGTTATGCATCTTCATATTGATCTTGGGTGTGCGTAGGTGCGATTTTTTTGTTTTCTACTATGTTTCCTCTCCATCACCGGAGGAGCAAACCCACTCTTGAGCTATCTAGTTCCTTGTCAAACTTTCGATGAACCTGTAAGTTGTCGTTATGATCACCGTGTTATAGATGACGTTTGAGAAAGCCCAAAGTTCATCATCTGGTAAGAAGTGACTACGATACTCTCATGGTCAAAGGAACTAAACCACACGTTAACTCTTCGTGTTATAACAATTGACTAGTGACGATAGTATCTCAAAGTATAACAAACAAGTTTGGATCAATTAAATATGATCGTTCTTCCAACATTATATTCTGAAAATTGTTTTAGGACTATCATTGCACTTAAGGATATCATAATATCCGAAAAATATGACCACTAACAACACTTGAGCTAGTCTTAAAGGCGAGACTAGAAATCCGGTTTTACCATCTATCATTCCACATGTGCATATGAGTTTCCACCGAATTGCATATTCCGGGATCATAGCAGTTATAGCATAGAATATAAGCTCTTCACTATAAATATCGAAATATAATAATATAATATTATTGCCTCTAGGGCATATTTCCAAAAATGAGATGTGGTCATCTGTTAGTCTCTAGTACGACATGCGTTCTGTGTCCAAGACCTAAGGTCGGCGCATGGACTCATGATGGTGACCGACCTGTTTGGGCCGACGAAATGCAAGTCTATAACTAGATAGTTGTAAAGGATGTTTCGGGCTTGTCTAGATCCATGTCGTGAGACATGGTCGAGCAAGATTGGATTTTCCACTTTGATCTGGAGAGATATGCTCTAGGCCCTTCTTGTAATCGGACCTAGATAAGCATGGCCATGCGACCAATATTATGAGATAATCCGGTTTAGTAGGTCGGCATCACTGTAACGAGAAAGAGGCGGAACTAGCACAAGGATGATCAACTCGTCTTGAGACCGGCACATATATCATGAGGCAAAAAGAAAAAAATCTAGACGTTATGCATATTAGCCAAACCGACTTCATCAGACACTTGGAGTCAGCATGTTTTGCTAGAAGCCATCGTCGACTGGTCAAATCTGATGAGATCTGACTCGTAATTAGTGGACGAAAACCTAAGGGGTCATGGTCATAAGGGAAGGAACCTGTGAGGCTGGATCCAAATTCGCTGGTGGGAAGTGATTCGACCAGGACTTGGATCTAGGCCGAATAAACTTTGAGCTTTAGGAATCGTGTGGGGCCCATGTGATTAGCCCACAATGGATACCTATATATATAGTAGAGATGCAACAAACGTTTTTGGTTGCTCGCTTCGGCGTCGTCATTAAGGCTTTGCATGTGCTGCAACTAGCCACATCTACTCGGCAGCAACCGTGTGATCGGATTTAGCAGTCCGCCACATGACGTTCATCCTACACACAAGGATACCATTAGAGGTATTGCGCTTTGCCCTGCTCCAGCGAACCTGTTCGAGGGAGACCGGTGAAGGGGGGAGATGACTCCGGTGACGTGCTGCTCCTACTCTTCTTTCTTGCGATGGACTGCGCGTCTAGTAATAATCTTATGATCTATCTCCTAAGCTTGCTCATGGATGATATGCACAATAGGATTAATTTTTTATTGACAATAGTTGCACGTCGCATAGCCCAGCAGTGGTATCAGAGTCTTTACTATTGGTTTCGGATTGGGATTACATGCATATGAGATATGCGGGAGGCGACAGATGAGATATGGTGTTGTTCTTGATAGTCGGTCTATGTGATAGATAAGTTTTGTGCACGGTTAGTGAGAACGTCCGCACAAGGGGGTCAATGAGACTATGTTTTCTGATAATCGGCATTGGCACGGTTGGAACACAACATACCCCTACCGATCGGTTTCCGCCGTCGGGGTAGATCGTGAAACGTATATCCGACTCAGATTTGTGATAATTAACATGATCAATCAGATCAAAAAATTCCATATGATCGCAATACAGGTTCGACCTGTAATTTCTGAAAACGTCGGGCGCTACCCGCACCCACGAGAGGCACTGCCTCTTTTAACCCCGCCCACTAACCAATAAGTGAAACCGCCATTTTTATCTGTCGTAGCACTGTAGATTTAGTACATGTTCACCCGGCGATGGATAGGCATTTTTCTTCTACTCTATCCGCTCCTAAATATTTGTCTTTCTAGACATTTCAAATGAATTATCACATATGGATATATGTAGACATATTTTAGAGTGTAGATTCACTCATTTTGCTGCGTATATAGTCACTTATTGTAATATATAGAAAGACAAATATTTAGGAACGGAGGGAGTACTTATCATCTGCAGGCATACCATCTATATATGGCCTATGGGCGACCCCGCTGACGTCGATCAACCACACTCTTTGCGTCCCATTCGTAGTATTATATTCAGCCTATATCCATTCACCATTTACAGTTAACGATTGCGTGATCATTAAGAGAAGTCTCGCAACAACCAAAGGCATAGTTAGTCATCATGAGCATGGCTGAGAAGCCAAAGGAACATCCTTCCACAATGCGTTTGAGACAGGCTGCCTGCACCTTAGTCATATATATTTGACCCAAGCTATTGATTGATTAAGTACCACTTATAGTTTATGACGGGATGCCACAACACAACAGCCTTTACCACAACCGTGTCGTGTAGCTAACCTTACCTTAGATACCTATGTGCGCACAATTGCTTATATATCCATATATACCTGCGTGCGTGCGTGTGTGTTGATGTCGCAGGCACGTACGCCGGCCCGTCCTTCCGGCCATTCTTAATCTAATTAACTAATATTTTGATTCTTAACGGATAGTGTATTTCAACTATGCATGCAGTCGTACATGCCATTACCCCACCCGTCCTGCTCGACATCACCGGCGATGGCGTGCGGCGCCGCAGCGACGGTGCTGGCCTTGACAACTCAGATCCTCGCCAGTGCGGCCACCGGTTTCTGCGGGGCGTGGGAATTCCCCAGCGAGTGCAAGCGCGTCGCCCGTCTCTTGTCTACCGCCTCGTGGTAAGTTGTACAGCTCGAGCTCCATGCCACAGTGAAAAAAGACAGCAAGTAAAAACCCTACGCCATTTTGATCATTAATTTGGATTAATCATTATTGGAATATGGATTCACACCTAGCTACCTTAACATTTTAACGTAAAATACGATCTATTCAACAAATTCCAAACTGAAATTTTCCCAAAAAAGATCCAAAATTGAAATTTGAAACTAGCTTGCAGTAGTTGCTCACGTGGTTTCTGCCATCCATGCATGCTTGCAGGTTCCTTGCGATAAAAGCGGTGATATTATTCATGCTGGGCACCATGGTAGCGCTCGGTCCCAGGGCCGGAAAATTAAGGATTAGTATAGGCCACAACTGTGTCGCTGTAGGAGTTGGAGCCTTTGGGGCAGCAACAATCTTCTTCCTCATCGTCTTTGGCCTTCAGATCACCTTGTATTATATCTCGCTTCAGACAGCTGCTGCTGCAGACCCTACAAAGCCGTCGAATGCTAACAAGTGACAAGTCACGCACTACAGCGCTGGCGACCATCCTCCTCGAGTGCCAAAAAGGCGGCGCTGGCCCTCCTCCTCATGAGCCGACCGGCCAAGTTTATAGCCCATGTCACTGCAATATGTCCACCTCGTAGGGACACTTGTACGTACCAAGTGTCATCAAGTAAAGTCTATAAGTAAATTACTTTCCAGATAGAAATGTCGTTTAATTTGGTTCAGCGCACACAAATGTGTGTCCATGTTGCACTGTTGTTAACTTCTATCTGCTTATACCGTTGTACGCACTCGCTTCGTACGTGGTCTACGCTACAACGAGTGGAGTACCAACCGCTGTTTAAGGCGGTGTGTATGCGGTTGAAGCAGGTGGCTACGGTGATTTTTACCCAACATGGGTGGCAGCATAATCTCCGGATCGGTCCACCATCCCTTGCGACATAGGCATAGTGTCGGTCTATAAGACTCTACTGTCGTCGATTTGTCGTTTTCTCCCATTCATTTTGTCAGACTTTCCGTGTTGGGCTGTGTCACACCCTCGATGCGACTATATCTCCCACGTGTCGAGGCACGACTTAGAAACATAATCGCATTGAAGGCATATGTCGCAAGTTAGGCAATCTTCACAACATCCCATGTAATATAAATAATAAAGGGGAGATAACATAGTTGGCTTACACTCGCCACGTCAATCAAGTACATAAATAACATTACATCATCCAAACACTCATGGCCCGACTACAGCGCCAAAATAAAAGAGAACCCAACATGCGACTCGGTCCCAATCACCCCCAACTGGGCACCACTACTGATCATCGGGAAAGGAAACATAGTAACGTTGAGAGTCTTCGTCGAACTCCCACTTGAGCTCATACGCGTCTGCTGGAGCGGAATCATCAGGCCCTGCATCTGGTGTAATAGTAATCTGTGAGCCACAGGGACAGCAATCTCGCACCCTCGCGATCAAGACTATTTAAGCTCGTAGGTAAGGCTAGGTAAAAATATGTGGAGCTACAGCAAGCGACTAGCATATATGGTGGCTAACTTATTCACAAAGGAGAGCGAGAAGAGGAGGCAAGGCACGAGCGAGAAACTAGAGAGCAACCTGCGCAAACATTACTCCAACACCGTGTCCACTTCCCGGACTCCGCCGAGAAGAGGCCATCACGGTAACACACTCAGTTGTTTCATTTTAATTAATTAAGGTTCAAGTTATCTACAACCGGACATTAACAAATTCCCATCTGCCCATAACCGCGGGCACGGCTTTCGAAAGTTCAATCCCTGCAGGGGAGTCCCAACTTAGCCCATGACAAGCTCCCACGGTCAATGAAGGACTAGACCTCCTCCCAAGACGTTCCGATCAGACTCGGTATCTCGGTAATTCAAGACACTTCGACAGGTTAAAACAAGACCAGCAACACCGCCCGAATGTGCCGACAAATCCGGATAGGAGCTGTACATATCTCTTTCTCAGGGCATACTCAGATGAGCCAAACGTCGGGTAGGCCAGCCCAGAGTTGCCCCTAGTAGCCCCGGACATCGCTCGGTTGGACCAACACTCAGAGAAACCCTGACCCGGGGGGGGGGGTAAAATAAGATGACCCTTGAGTCTGTAGAACCCAAGGGAAAGAAAAGGGCTAGGTGGCGAATGGTAAAACCAATGTTGGGCATTGCTGGAAAAGCTTTAGTCAAGGCGAAATATCAAGGGGTTCCCATTATAACCCAACCGCGTAAGGAACACAAAATTCAGAAACATAACACCGATATGACGGAAACTAGGGCGACAAGAGTGGAACAAAACACTAGGCGCGAGGCCGAGCCTTCCACCCTTTACCAAGTATATAGATGCATTAAGATAACATGGCAATATAATGATATCCCAACAAGTAAATAAAAGATGTTCTAACAGGGAATGGGCTCCAATCTTC
>NW_024118163.1:0-22415 GCF_003073215.2 Triticum urartu | reverse complement strand
AGCATGAATAAAGAAAATTATCATGAACAAGGAAATATAATAATAACGCTTTTATTATTGCCTTTAGGGCATATTTCCAACACGCTTGCCATTCACTAGGTCTACTTCAATAAGCGTCGAACCCTTTCAGTTGATACATTGTGATCTTTGGACATCACCACTTTTGAGTAATTCTGGTTTCAAATACTATCTTATTATTGTCGATGATTTTTCTCATTTCATGTGGACTTTTCCCCTTTGCCAAAAATCCGAGACTGCTCATTCCATTATTAACTTCATTGCTTCCATCCGTACGCAATTTTCGCGCTCTCTCGTTGCCATGCAAGCCGACAACGGGATAGAATTTCTCAACTCCACGGTCATCACATATTTCTCCACCCACGGCATTCATCTCCGTCTCTCATGCCCCTATACGTCCTCTCAAAATGGCAAGGCCGAACGAGCAATCCGCACAATCAACGATGTCACTCGAACCCTTCTTTTCCAGTCATCCATGCCACCATCCTATCGGGCTGAAGCTCTTGCCACGGCAACATACCTTGTCAACATACGCCCCTCCCAGTCTATTGGTTTTTCGGTACCATACATACGTCTATATGACACACCACCGAACTACTCTACTTTCCGTGTCTTCGGTTGTCTATGTTACCCTAACCAATCCGCTACCGCCAAACACAAGCTCGCCCCACGATCCGTTGCTTGTGTCTTCTTAGGTTACCCAACTAATCACAAAGGCTATCGTTGCCTCGATCTATCAACTCGTCGTGTCATCATCTCTCGTCATATGATATTTGACGAGACTATTTTCCCCTTCTCCCACTCTCCCGATCGGCCCTCCAATTCTGTTGCCGCCCTCGATTTTCTTCTCGACCTAGCCACCACAGAACACCCTACCCTACCCGTTATGCATGCACATCTAGCACCCGCTATGCATGGCACCCCCTCCCATGCGACTCCGCCCGCTCGCACCTCCCCGCCAGCTCGCACCCCGCCTGCTCGCCACACCACGCCAGCGGCCCACTCCATGCCCCGATCCCCCGCATGCTCCCTACCCAGTCACCCGCCAGGGTTCGCACCGCACCCGACGCCCGACATGCATGCAACTCTGTCACCCGCTTTGCATGGCGCGTCTTCCCCATCCCCTACGTTAGCCCCTGCCCGTACTCCTCCCGGGTACCTCTCTTCCGAGACGCCCATACCCTCTTCTAACCCAACGACAGACTCCATCCCTATCTTGAGCGACGCGTCCCCGCCGGTAGTTATTCACCGGCCTCCCTCTCCATCCAACACCCATACTATGGTCACCCAGGCTAAACGTGGTCTATTTCAACCCATCGATCGTCTCAACCTTTCCGCCTCCCACTCCACTCCCTCCCCAATCCCTAAAACATACCGGGGTGCACTCCATGACCCCCACTGACCCCCAAGGTTGCTATGACCGAGGAATTTGATGCTCTTGTCACTAACGGGACGTGGTCTCTTGTTCCACGTCCTCCTCGTGCTCATGTTGTTTCAGGGAAGTGGATTTTCAAGCATAAATTTCACTCGGACGGCAGCCTTGCCCGGTACAAGGCAAGATGGGTGGTACGTGGCTACTCTCAACAACAAGGCATTGACTTTGACGAGACATTCAGTCCTGTTATTAAGCTTGCCACCATCCGCATCGTCCTCAGCATTGCCGTCTCGCGGTCATGGCCGATCCACCAGCTTGATGTCAAGAACGCCTTTCTCAATGGCAATCTTGACGAGGAGGTTTACTGTCAACAATCACCTGGCTTCGTCGACGCTCGCTGCCCGGACTATGTGTGCCACCTGCATAAATCGATCTATGGCCTCAAGCAGGCACCACGTGCTTGGTACCAGCGCTTTGCGCTCTTTGCACACCGGCTCGGCTTTGTGGCATCCAAGTCGGATGTCTCTCTCTTTATCTACCAGCGTGGATCCGACCTCGCCTACCTCTTATTATATGTGGACGACATTGTCATCACTGCATCGACAGACAGGCTCCTACGAGACCTCATCTAGCGGTTGCATGCCGAGTTTGCTATGACCGACCTTGGTGCCTTGTCATTCTTCCTCGGTATCTCCGTCGAGGGAGCAACCGAAGTTGGAAAATATCGATCACATTTTCTGCAGTAACTCCTTGGAGGATTGCTACCGGTACAGATTTTTGGCAGCCCTTGGGTCTGCGTTGTCCGATTATAGTCCATTGTTGCTAGATCTAAATGCTGACTTCAGAAAGGGCAAACGGTTCTGGTTTGACGCGTTCGATATGGTCTCAGAGGCATGAGACTATGTTCCCACAGAAAGCAACCCGTTTTTGGCACTAGATAATAAGTTGAGGGCTACAGCCAAGAGGTTGCAGAAGTGGAGTGATAAGTGGATAGGAAACATTAATGCAAATTCTGATCGTGCTTGAGGTCATCTATCGGCTTGACAAGGCTATGGACACATAATGCCTTACAAATGAGGAGCTGAGCTTGCGCAAGATATTGAAGAAGAAACTGCTAGGCCTGGGTCCCTTGGAGAGATCCATCGCAAGGAAAAGGTCAAGGTTGCTTGACCTACACGATGACAATGTAAATACGAAGTTTTTTCACCGGCATGCATGTCATAGGCAGCGGAAGAATGCGATCACTACAATTAGGCATGGTGGGGTGATCCTCACTGGGCATCATCAAATTGCAGACCCGGTGGATGATTTCTGTGGGAAACTATTTGGAGGAGCGCCTACAAGGTCACACACGCTGAACCTCGACTTGCTTGGTATCCTTGCATAAGTGTATCTCACCGTGAGTGCCCATCTACGATTGAAGAGGTTGAGAAGGCTATCAAGGCAATGCCCCCAGATTAGGCACCGGGGCCGGATGGTTTTACCTGAAGATTTTACGCATCATGTTGGCTCATCATCAAGTTCGATTTTATGAAGGCACTAGACGTGTTCTATCATGGGGACATGTGTGACCTGCCGGCGATCAACAAGGCAATTGTCTAATCACTTCCTAAGATAGAGGGAGTTGTGGATGTTAAGGAGTTCCGCCATGTATGTCTGGTGCACGGTGCAATAAAGATTTTTCACAAGATTTTGTCTATGAGACTAGCGCCCGAGCTTCTAAAGCTCGTTCGTACCAAGGATTTGGATCCCAAGTGCACGTTTTTTCTCGCGGGGCCCCGAAATTCTCGGTAACCGCGGTATCCGTGAAATCTCGGAAAAATTTGGACGAAATTTGAATTTGAATTTTGAATTCAATTTTCTTAAATATACTATAGATAAGCCCTAGACTCCATTTTATCAGCAACCATCCTGTGGCGCAGTGGTGTTGTTGTTGTGCGTGTTTCCCCTGCCTTGAGGTTATCTATGGGCTTGACAAGGCTATGGACACATATAGCCTTACAAATGAGGAGCTGAGCTTGCGCAAGATATTGAAGAAGAAACTGCTAGGGCTGGGTTCCTTGGAGAGATCCATTGCAAGGAAAAGGTCAAGGTAGCTTGACCTACACGATGACGATGTAAATACAAAGTTTTTTCACCGGCATGCATGTCATAGCACTGGTAGAAAAAGGGCCTTTAGTCCCGGTTCTGGAACCGGGACTAAAGTGTCGGTACTAATGCCCTGACCCTTTAGTCCCGGTTCAATCCAGAACCGGGACTAAAGGCCCTCCACGTGGCCGGTCCACCTTTAGTCCCGGTTGGTGTTACTAAAGGAAATTTTCTGATTTTTTTTTTGAATTTTTTTTATTTTCAAATTTCTGAATTATTTTAACCTATAATCTCTAATCACCCCTCATCATTCCAAATCATCTCACTTCCCGAACGGTCACCCATCCTCTCACTACTCCAGCCTGAGCACGCTTAACTTCCGGGTTCTATTCTCCTCGTTTCCAAGTCTGCACTTGTTGTTTTCCTGACAATAGTAAGATGTCAATCCTATTAACCCTCAGGAATTTAGCTTGAGCATGAAGTCACATATTTCACTGTTTGAGTTTAAAACTATTGTTCTAAAAAACAACAATTTTTTAGTAACACTAATATTTCTTGAATAAGTAGTTTGACCATTGTTTGACCACAGTTTGACCATAGTTTGACCAGATTTGACCAAAATTCAAAAAAGGTGAAATAATTATTTAATAACACTAATATTCTTGAATAATTATTTAGTAACACTAATACTTCTCGAATAAGTAGTTTGACCATATTTTGACCAGATTTACTGAAAATTTAAAAAAACTGAAATTTGAGCATAACTTTTTTTCCTTTTGGAATTTGAGGATTCTAGAAATTTGCAAACAGGCCATAGGCCGTCTCCATCGGATGTAACTTTTCGAGTAGATGATTTTTCATATAAAAAACTTTTTCATCCGAGTTCGTATGCAAAAGTTATGCCCATTTTACAAATTCCAGAGAGATTTTGCACATAAAGTCAAAATTCATATTTGCAAATTTTCCAAACAACTAGACCACATATCACATGGGAAACTTATTTTCTTTTATTTTTTTAAAACTGAAAAGGCGATCCCCCGGGGGGGGGGTATAGTTTGAAAATGGGACCTTTAGTACCGGTTCGTGGCACGAACCGGGACCAATGGTCGTGGGCCAGGAGCGAGGCCCATTGGTCCCGGTTCATCCCACCAACCGGGACCAACAGGTCTAAATGAACCGGGACTAATGGGGATGAGACCTTTAGTCCCGGTTTGAGGCATGAACCGGGACTAATGCCTTAGCCGCACGAACCGGGACCAATGGTCGTGGGCCAGGAGCGAGGCCCATTGGTCCCGGTTCATCCCACCAACCGGGACCAAAAGGTCTAAATGAACCGGGACTAATGCCTTAGCAGCATGAACCGGAACCAATGCTCACATTAGTCCCGGTTCTAGACTGAACTGGGACTAATGGGCTGAGCCGGCCTGGACCATAGCCCTATTTTCTACTAGTGTAGGCAGCGGAAGAATGCAATCACTACAATTAGGCATGGTGGGGTGATCCTCAGTGGGCATGATCAAATTGCAGACCCGGTGGATGATTTCTTTGGGAAACTATTTGGAGGAGCACCTACAAGGTCACACACGCTGAACTTCGACTTGCTTGGTATCCTTGCATAAGTGTATCTCACCGTGAGTGCCCATCTACGATTGAAGAGGTTGAAAAAGCTATCAAGGCGATGCCCCCAGATTAAGCACCGGGGCCGGATGGTTTTACCAGAAGATTTTACGCATCATGTGGGCTCATCATCAAGTTCGATTTTACGAAGGCACTAGACGTGTTCTATCATGGGGACATGTGTGACCTGCCGGCGATCAACAAGGCAATTGTCTCATCACTTCCTAAGATAGAGGGAGTTGTGGATGTTAAGGACTTCCGCCATGTATGTCTGGTGCACGGTGCAGTAACGATTTTTGACAAGATTTTGTCTACGAGACTAGCGCCCGAGCTTCTAAAGCTCGTTGGGACCCATAAAAGTGCTTTGTTAGAGGGAGGTCCTTGCATGATAATATCATGCTTGTCCAATGCACGGCACGATGGCTGCACGCAAGAAAAACGGGGTTTTGGCCTAGGTGTATCGAGTGGATTTGTGGACTGCTAGCAAACTCTTCTACCAGGTTCTTAACCAATGGAGTGCTAGGGAAGATGCTCTTCAAATGGCTCGGCCTAACGCAAGGTGTCCCATTATCTTCGATCCCCTTCATTCTAATCATGGAGCCGCTCCAGAAGTGGCTTCAGCTAGCTGCTGACCCTGGGATACTAGAACCGCTTGCAAGATTAGGTCTGAAAGAAAGGGTGTCCATGTCTGTAGACGACGTGATGATTTTCTTGAAGCTAATGGTAGTGGGAATGCAACTGTGTGTGGTCATTATGAGGGACTATGGGGAAGCCTCTGGACTACTGGTCAACTTGACAAATAGCAATGTTTTACCAATCTGGTGCACGGAGGAGACCATGGCAACAATCAGTACGATGCTTGGTTGTCCGTCCGGAGGTTTCCCATGCAAATATCCGGGCATGCCTTTATCTATATGGAAATAAACTGCAGTTTAGTTCGATGGATTGATGGGCTAGTAGGCAGCCTGTTTGCCCACGTCGCATGCAACAATGACGCCCAAAAATAGGCGCTAAATCCTAGTGAAATCAGTCATATGTGCCATCCCATTTACTCTATGATGGCACTAGCAATACCGCCAACTCTTGCGGCTATGATCAAGATCTGTAGAGGTTTCCTTTGGTGTGAAAAAGCTCAGGCACGGGGTGGAGATTGTGCGGTGGCTTGGGGAACTGTTTGCTAAATGAGATGGGCAGGGAGATTGGGAATCCCGAACCTCAAGTGGTTAAATATAGCGCTTCAAGCGAGATGGCCTTGGTTAAAACGGCCTGAGACATCCAGGCCATGGAATGAATTGAGCCTCAATGTGCCAGCGCAGTCGCTTGCCATATTCGGAGCAGCGGCACAAATGACGGTGGGCGACGGAGCGACTGCTCTGTTCTGGGAGGACCGATGTGTGTGTGGATGAAGACTTCAAGATCTTGCCCCTCCGGATCTACGATAGAATTGCGACTAGATGTAAACCAACCAGAACATTGCAGGATACCCTACAAAATGTTGACTGGGCTCGAGACATTGACCCTGATATTAGTCCCTAGAAACTACAGGAGTACTTTCAAGTTTGGTTCTCAGTTGCACAGGTTAAAATCCACCCGATCAGCGGGACCGGCTGAGGTTGGCTTGGGAGAACGGAGTGAGTACTCTGCTGGCTTTGCCTACGCTCCGATGTTCTAGGGGATTGAGAGGTGGAGCCGGCAGCTGACTTTACCTGGAAATTACGAGCTCCTTTGCAATGTCAATTTTTTACTTGGCTCGCACTAAGGAAAAGATGCTGGATGTCCGATAGGCTAGCCCGGAGAGGGTTGCCACACCAGGATTCGTGCCCCTTCTGCACACAACATGAAGAGACCATCCACCATATTTTGCCGCAATGTGTGTTCGCGAGGGAGATTTGGACCATTGTCTGCCGCGCATGGGAGACCGGAGTGGATGCCCTCGGGGACGGACCTACTCACCGAGTGGTGCATCAACAAGCAAGGAAATGTCCATGGCACCAAGCACGTCAATGCAATTATTGTGCTTGTTCTATGGTCCATTTGGAAGCATGGCAACGATATAGTTTTTGAAGGAGCCACCCATCCATAACACGGCTCACACAAACGATTGAAAGAGAAGGGAGGACATGGTGGGATGCGGGTCTCCTAAAGGGCGACTTAGATAGTTTTTTGGTGTATTGGCGAGGTGGGTAACCGGGAGACATTAGCATTGTATTAACGGTAGAGGTGGATTTGCTGGCCGGACCTAATATGTAAACAACTTTCGGAGGTCGGGTGTCTTCTCCACTTTCTTCTATATAATATGATGCGCACCTCGTGCTTATTCGAGACAAAAACTGTATCTACGTATAGTGAGAGATTGAAGCTCATTTTCCAGGAAGCCTACGGGCTGGACCGTGCAAGATCTGCGACTTGTCGATGAAGAACGAATATGTGAAGTGACAAGTTTCAGGTCTGTTGTCTTAGCTGGGTTGTATACTGTTGGCAATTTTCTGAAACCTTCCATTTCTACTAGTGATAGAGAGGCAAACATGCGAGGTTACTTGTTTGGCTCGGAAGCATAGAGGCGAAACATGGGGATGCTTAACACCACTAGCTTAATTCATCGGTGCACAGGACGGGGACCTATGAGCCTATATATTGGAGTTCACGGTACATGCCTGCCATTATTAGGTAGTACACATACTGGGTGAAAAGCAGGTTTTGGGTGGTTACGGCCCAGTGGACATGTTTCTCGACCTCCCACAGTAAAGATATTTAAAAAGAAAAACTGATTTCTTTTGGAAGTTATAAATTTAAAGGGTTACTGTTTATTTACTCAATAGGACGACCAGGGCCGTACCTGAGAAAATGGAGACCCGATGTGAAATAAAATTATGGGCCTTTTGCATTTTTCACATTTTCTTACGTTCTCATGTTATGACTTATACTTCCTCATCTGAATTACCTATTTTTTTTTGCATAAATCTGAAGACATTGCACAAACTAAAGCTAAGAGACATACATCAACACTTAAGAACTGAGCATAGAGATAGAAATAAATGAAAAAACCTTAGCTTCCAATCGCAGTCTACAAATTTTTTTGCGGACTCAAAAATTGTATTACTCAATCACTGGTTCCTTACAATCTTCTGCTACTACCTCCAGCACATCAGCCGGACCCGAGTTAAGCCAAGTCATAGTCCTACTTGTGATTCTACCGAAAGAAGCAAGACCATCAGCGGCCTTATTCTGTGACCTCGGCACATGAGTAATACAAACTTGACGAAGACTAAGAAGAAATCTAATCTCATTTACTAGTGAGGCATATGCAGACCGGTTCACCCCACCATCACTGAGCATGTTCACCATCTCAGTGGAGTCCGCCTCGATGACGATCAGCAGTTCCGAGGGCTGGATAGCTGACGACAGCCCTTCCATACAAGCACAAAGCTCCGCTTGCAACGCATCCACTTGAGTAAAATGCACAGAATCACCACATCAGTATCATAGCTCTTCGAAAACCTCTTTATAAAACGTGACACTTTACACAGCACCGAAGAATTGACAGTAGCAAAAAAAATGATGGTAGATGCAAAGTGTTTTGATGACATCACTAATCAGCCAGACCCACTCATCAGGCTGAGTTGCAAAAAAAACGCCACGTAGGACATTGACTTGGTCTTCTTCTTCTTTCTCCTCTCCTCTCTGCTCGGGCTTTTCATCAAACACCATATGGTCATCTCTTCTAAGTAGGCACAAAAAGAAGCTGCCGATAGATAGGGACGCAATGGCCGGCCCTGTCCAGGCCACCGGCGGAGTGGTGCCCTCGTGGAGGCGCTGGGGGGCGGAGCCGTCGCGTGCTCTGCTCGGTCCCCAGTCCCCACATCGTCGGCCTCCTACCCAAGCAGGTATGGTCTGATGAATCGGCGTGGGATCCTGCGTGCAAGCTAGCTAGCTTGCATCTGATCGTGGTCTTTTCCTCACAAAGCATCAGTGAGCGTAGATGGGTGCGAGACGTGAAGAAGATTGAAGAGAAATGTATATTAGGGACGAGACTTGTCCGGTTTCAAGAGTTGAGGGCGCAAGTTGTTAGAATAAATTCGAGACATACTGTTGATCATTCGAGGACCAAGCAATCACACAAGCCACGACACTGAGATTTGTTAACGAGGTTAACCGATATGGCTACATCCCCGGGGCTTGACTACGGGCGCTCCTCCCCGTGAACAATCCCGCCCCCCGGCCCCCCGGGCGCCGGCACACGCCGCCGGCTCCCCCTTGCGCGCCTGTGCTATTATGTTGGCATATGTTACATCGTGTGTCTAGCCCCGCTATATATGAGAGGCCTAGGATACAAGTGTCCTACTAGAACACGACTCCCTATCCTATCTAAACACAATACAACTACAAGTCCAACTGTAACCTGCCTTGTACACAATATTCGACACAACTCTAACAAACTCCACCTTGGCGAATATTCTCCACCACCTTGAATTTGTCAATGCGTCAAATTTTCATGTACATTGGACTTGAGCTTATCCATGAGAGCCGCCGCTACTCCAAAGACTCCATATGACTCCACCTGCAACTTGTAGTCCCTTCTTTTCTTGACCACAGTCAACACTCGAGCAAAATTAAGTTTCTTGTTACTCTAGTTTGTGCTCCCAACTTTCAGAGTATCAGTCCAATGCCATCACACACTGATCACCGACCTGCGTGAAAAATGAACAACTCACATATTGGGTGTCACAATAAGAGTTACCTGAACTCAACATCACCGCTCCTTTCTTGACCGCATGTCTGAAACTTGAAGGAACTTAACCATTGCTTGTAGTCATCCCGAGTGAAATTCGCAGTTGTCTCACCACATGTATGACCACCAGAGCCCTGGCCCGTCTTCATGTCCTGTGCGCGTCGCACGCCTCGCCGCTATTATCGCGTCGAGCCTTCGCTGTCCCGGTCAAGTCACAAGGGTCGCGAACCCACACCACTCAACCCCCACTGTAGAGGACCACCGATTATCATCGACCGATGACGAGTTTCATGCTTCCATCAAACCACTGGGCTCCAGTCCGAATTGCATGTCACTCGCTTTTCTCCCTTGCTGAATAGGCTTCGATCCCCTGGGTCCTTACATCGTAGCCCCTCAATCCAGCTCCACCTTCAACATGACTCCATGGTAGATGATCAATCCACCCCGCGCCCCGTCGACTTCAAGCTCTCGTGTGCACCGTCTTGAATCAACCCCGCGCCATAGTCTTGTCCAAGCCACACAAGCACTCAGGCCCGTGTCGCGTGTTTCCACGCCCAGAAGTCGGTCACCATCAGCATCACGCACCTATGTCGTCGACGCCGATTCCACCACCGTCTTCTGTACCAACCGACTTGCGTCGATCCGTAAGACTGCCTAGTCCGACCCAGCCGAACTTCCCAGACTGCAACCATCTGCAACTCCTCACAGTCCGCATCCTCCGCCTGGCTTGACATCCCGCAACGCCTTCAAGCATTCACTATTGTGCCAACAATTTTTCCATCCGTGAAAAAATATCCGAGCACTCTTCTTGTGATCCCCAAGTACACAAAACGTATACTAGTAGCAAATCCAAATGAAAGCTTTGGTCTTCACGTGAAGTCGCCCGTTCGACACTCAATGCTAGCTTTGCTTGTCCGAAGTCCTTACCTTCCAACGATGATGCTTTTCTTTTGAAGTCTGCCATGATGTTGCATGTCCGTGTCTCGGCTACGAGGAGAACCTCTCCTCCAGGGACTCGGTCCCCTTTTATTTCCAAACAAATCCACGTGCCTTCAAGCTTAACCTCACCAAGCTCAAACAAATCGCTGACTGCCACCACGCCTTGGGCCTTGGCTTCCAGCAGCCCACTTAGCTGCGGCCCCTCAACTTGGGCCACACGCTCTTCAGCTGCTAGCCTGCCTGCGCCGGCCTGCACGCCGCTCCAGCATCGATGGATGATCCGGCCGTACGTGCGTGTGCCACGCAACCCTAGCAGCTCTGCACCACCGCTGTACGCTAGGACCAATTTCTATCTGCTGTTGCTTGCCGAAGACTCCACGGCTCCATCCATTTGCTTCTCGATTTGATTACTGCTCGAAGATAACACAGCACGACCGGTCTGCCTGGATCGTAACTCGCTGATGATATTCATCCCGTATTACAATCGCTTCCTGCAGATTTATGTCGACGCTTCTTCTTCCTCTAGATCAACGATTCGCAGCCTTTGATCTTGAACCTTGCTCATGATACCACTTGTTAGAATAAATCTGAGACATACTGTTGATCATTCGAGGACCAAGCAATCACATAAGCCACGACACTGAGATTTGTTAACGAGGTTAACCGATATGGCTACATCTCCGGGGCTTGACTACGGGCGCTCCTCCCCGTGACACCGTCACAATACCGCACACCGGCCACCCGGGCGCCGGCACACGCCGCCGGCTCCCCCTTGCGCGCCTGTGCTATTATGTTGGCATATGTTACATCGTGTGTCTAGCCCCGCTATATATGAGAGGCCTAGGATACAAGTGTCCTACTAGAACACGACTCCCTATCCTATCTAAACACAATACAACTACAAGTCCAACTGTAACCTGCCTTGTACACAATATTCGACACAACTCTAACACAAGTTGTCTGGTTTTGTAGTTAAGGGATTAAATCTAAACTTCACCCAAACTTCAGGGATGAAAAGTATACTTTTCTCAAGATTGAAGCTTCGCGAGCCACAGCGTCGGATTCAACCTCGCATCTGGCCGACCGCGGCAAGGTTGCAGGCGTCGTAGCCGTGTCATCTGGCCGCCCTTGCACTGCAGTGTGGGGTGGTCCACTTTGGTCACCACCACGGGCCACGGTAGCCGGCCCTGTCCAGGCCAGCGGTGGAGTGGCGCCCGAATATTTCACGCTGGGCGAGGTGGCCAGGGAGGTCGTCGGTTAGTTCGGTTCGGGGGCCGGGCGAAGGTTTAGGGCTTAGGGGCTCAGGTTTGGGGGCTCAACTTCTCCCGAAAACAGAAGAAAGCCGCCAAGGCCGTAGCTCTGACACCGTCTCTGTTGCCCTGGCCAATGCCATGATCTATTCACACAACTGTCCGCACACGAACACGTCACATGTACCCTCGATGCCGGGGATGATGCACCGCAGCTCACGTCGAAGGAGTCTCACCGGAAGCGCGATTCGCAAGTCGACCGGCGAGAGCTTTCGAGGACCCGAAACCCTACACTCCCGGGAGGGACCCCGTCGGGGAGTGCGGCGGCTATGGGCTGCCCTAGGTCGGCCAAGGCGCCCATAGAGCCTCGCGATTCGCAGCTCTCCAACACGAAGAACGAGGGAGCAAGAACGAGGGAAGGACAAGACGTAGATGAAAAAGGTGTAGATGTGTTTGCGATTGTGTGTTGTTTCAATCGGCCGTCACCCAACATATATAAGAGGCGGCTGGACTTCCCGTACAAGCAAAGGATTTATCTAGGCTTTTCTTACAAGAAAATTACATTAATTCACGTCCAAAAACCTAGTCAAATTCGGACTGGTTTTATCTAAACTTTCTAAAACTGTTCGGTTTAAACTGGCTGTACTTTGAGGGTCCTTTTTGTGGTGACAAACGACCTTGGATGGAAACAAGCCCAAAAGCAATCTTGACCGTTTCGACGAAACGAACATCGTTCATGTTGAACGTTTTTTCATCAGAGGTCATCTCGAGTATCAAATCGCTCGTGCAAAACAGCTAATTACTCACGCAGCTCATCAGACATACACATATGTGTGTCTGGTTCCGGGCGTCATATTTTGCTCGCTGGAGGGTCTCGCTGTACAGACTCTAACTTTTGCATACGACCTCCGATTGAGACGATCTTTATATCAAAATCAATTGTTTCGACGAGACGCACAACTTTCTTGTTGAAATTTTCTCCATTTGAAGCCATGTTCATTGGGTTACTGGACATTCTTTAATCTGGTGTCGACATGAGGATCTCCGAACTTGTCATAACTTTTACATCCAAGCTTCGTTTTAGACCATCTACATATTCATCTTCATCTTCTCGAAAAGATCCATTTCATGATGATTTTCAATAGTAAGTTTGAATTAATCTTGACATAGCTTCAAGACACTCTTTATAAATGTGCCACTTTTGAGTGTCAACACATGCCACCCTGTTTTTCGGCAAAGCTAGCATGCCGAAAAATAACTTGTACCAAGTTTGTTCTAAGGACGATGCCAATCCTCCATCAGCCATTTATATGTTCTTAGGGCGATAGGTATATATCGGCCATGTTTATGCTAAGGGCGATAGTTATTTATCGGCCGTTGCCTATCTAGGCTTCTTGCCACACACTTGGGGGGTACTTCTTTAAATATTTTTCATTGAGAGCTCGAGGTAACAATGCCCCTTGTATGGATTCCACCAAATATGAATTTCCAGGAACTACTCTTGTAATCCTAAAAGGGCCTTCCCAACTTGGAGACCACTTCCCGAATTTTCTGTCTTTCGAACCAATTGGTAGAATCAACTTCCACACGAGATCGCCAACTTGAAAAGTCTTCAACTTGACCTTTTTATTGTAAGCTCTTACCACCCTCAACTTATCTCTCTCTATGGCCTCCAGAGTAGCCAAACGTTTATTAGCGGCTTCATCAATATTGTCCATCATCAAGTTATAAATGTCCATCGCCGATAAATCATTCTGTTTGGCTATTCTCAAAGCATTCAAATTCACTTCCACTGGTAAAACGGCCTCTTGACCATATACGAGCTCATATGGAGTTACCTTTGTAGCACCTTCGGACAGTAGCTCATGCCATCTCCTTGGATTATCCTCAATCTTCTTCTTGATGAGTTTGATTAAAATTTTATTGCTAGACTCAACCTGTCCATTGGCTTGGGCATAATATGGAGAGGAATTGAGCAACTTTATGTTATAAGATTCGGCAAATTCTCTGACTTGGTGTGACATAAAAGATGAGCCTTGATCTGTAGTCAACGTTTGATTGTTAACGTTTGAGGAATGCCGAATCTATGAATAATGTGCTCGGTTATGAATTTAATTACCTCCACATGTGTCATGTTCTTGAGAGGCAATGCTTCAGACCATTTAGTGAAATAATCAGTTGCCACCAATACGAACCGATGCCCCTTTGAGAAAGACGGATGAATTTTTCCAATAAAGTCTAAACCCCATCCTCTAAAAGGCCACGACTTGGTAATGGGATGTAACATAGCAGTAGGAGCCAACTGAATATCACCAAATTTTTGACAAGCTTCACACCCTTTGTAATATCTGAAGCAATCATTAATCATAGTCGGCCAATAAAATCCAGCACTTCGTAGCAACCATTTCATCTTGGGAGCCGACTGATGAGTGCCACAAATACCTTCATGGACCTCCCCCATAGCAACCCTCGCTTGATCCTCGTCCAAGCACTTTAGAAGAACATCATCAACCGTTCGGCGATAGAGACCATCATCTCTCATTGTGTATTTAAAAGCCATACGCCGAACAGCCCTGTCCACCCTTCTACTAGGATCACGCAAATAATCAACAATGGGTTTCCTCCAGTCTTGGTTTTCTCCTACATTGAATATTTCATTAGTGGCCGAAATGGTGGGCTCCGGTTCGGCCTCCCCTCTGTTGGCAAGACTAGACATCAGCCTTTGAGAAATATGAAACATGCCATGATCCACATGATAGACGGATGCTTGTTGTGCAAACCCATTTGCTTTCCAGTTGTCATGTCTAGATATATGAGCAACGCTAAAATAATCCAAAGTAGAAATTATATCTAGACACTTATCAAGATAAACATTAAGTGATTCGTCAAAACACTGAAAAACTTTGGATATTTGCTGCACTACTAATAACGAATCACCAAAAGCCTCAATATGTGTAGCACCTATGGCAAGCAACATCTCTAAGCCGAATAACAATGCTTCATATTCGGCTTGATTATTTGTGCAAAAATATTCTAAGCGGCACGAGGCTTCAAAAATAGCACCATGAGGAGATATATAAACAATACCAACACATTGGCCATTGCTACAAACCGAACCATCAAAATATAATATCCATGGTACTAACGAGACAAGGTTTATATCAATATCATGCTTGTCATCAATCCGATGCTCAACAATAAAATTAGCAACGATTTGGCCATTCATGGATTTTAGAGATTCATAAGACAAATCATATTCAATTAAAGCATAAGCCCACTTGCCAATTCTACCACTAAGAATTGGCCTATGCAACATGTACTTGATGACATCAGTTTGACAAGCTACAATGCAAGTACTAGGCGCTAGTTAATGTCTCAATTTTGTACAAGCATAATATAAGAATAAGCATAATTTCTCAATAAATATATCCCTTGTCTCTAGTCCAATAAGCGTCGGCTTAAATAAGTAATAACATGCTCCTTCCCTTCGGTCTCTTGAGTTAAAACAGCACCAATAACACCTTCTTCCGCTGCAATGTAAAGTCTAAATGGCTCCCTGTGCTTGGGCGCTTTCATAACCGGAGGAGTGCAAAAATATTTCTTAATTATATCAAATGCCTCTTGCTGTTTTGCCCCCCAAGTAAAATCAACATCATTATTTAATCGAAGGATAGGAGTAAATGCATCAACCTTCCCTGATAGATTGGCTATGAACCTCCTCAAATAATTGACCTTGCCAAGGAATTTTTGCATATCTCTCTTGCATGTTGGAGCCTCTACTTTTTGTATAGCTTCTATCTTTTTAGGATTAATTTTCCACGCCATCTTCATGAATAATGAAACCCAGAAACTTCCCAGCCGATACACCAAAGGCACACTTCAAAGGATTCATTTTCAGCCCATATTTCTTCATTCTTTCAAAAGCTAAGCGCAAATCGGCTAGATGAGATTCAAAAGCATCCGATTTGACAACAATATCATCAATATAAACCTCTAGTATAACATCAAGTAAATCATGAAAAATTAAATTCATAGCCCTTTGATACGTGGCACCGGCATTTTTTAATCCAAAGGTCATCACTGTCCACTCAAATAAACCAAGGAAACCGGGACATCGAAAAGCCATTTCGGACATGTCCTCTTCGGCCATAAAAATCTGATTATACCCCGCATTACCATCAAGAAAGCTAATGACCTTATGTCCAGAAGCATCATTAATAAGCATATCGGCTATTGCTATAGGATACTCATCTTTAGGTGTAGCTCTATTCAAATCTCTGAAATCAATGCACACCCTCAACTTGCCGGAGCCTTTCTTCTCTACTGGTACAATGTTAGAAATCCACTCGGCATACCTGCAAGGTCTAATAAAATTAGCTTTAAGCAAACGACCGATCTCTTCCTTGATCCGGTCATACGTTTTTGGATTAAACTTTCTGGCCGATTGCTTATATGGCCTAAAATCGGCCTTTATAGGTAACCGATGCTCCACTAGCTCTCGGCTTAAACCTGGCATCTCATGATATTCCCATGCAAAGCAACAAACATATTCTTTTAATAGCTCGATCAACTTAGCCTTATGATCGGCTCCTAAATTTTCATTTACAAATATTGGCCTAGGAATTGAACCATCTCCTATATCTATCTCTTCTAATGGATCGGCCGATGTAAAACCTTGTCCTAGTTTATCCATATCATCTAACTCTTCTATGGACTCATACATATCGTACTCATCAGACCGATATTCTACAAGACGTTTCTGTAACCACTCTGAGTTAGGATCCATTTAAATACATCATACCTTGGAGCCGATTACCGCGAACCGGCTTTAAAGAAACAGGCACAAAACCACTTTTCGTGGCGCTAAGAAAATCATATTCTGATAAGTCGCGCTCCGTCAGGCAAGTAGCATTGGGATGTTGCCAATCCACCGATGCATCGGCCAAAGCAACACAAGCCGAACTATCCGCATGAATGACTTCTACTTCATCATCAACCCATTGAATTAAAAACTGGTGCATAGTAGATGGCACGCATTGGTTTGCATGAACCCAATCGCGGCCTAATATCACATTGTAGTTACCTTGCACCTCGGCGACAAAGAAGGCGGTAGCCAAAGTTGCGCTCCACCGTAAGCTCCACATACATTACACCTTTGGCTTTAGTTTTCTCTTTGCCTTCAAATCCATTAAGCACCATGTTGGTCTTTATTAACTCTTCATCACGCAGCCCCAATTTTTTGAAAACTGAATATGGCATAAGATTAACCACATCACCACCATCGACAAGCATTCTAGCAACCGACGATCCATTAATATGACCTGCATTCTACCAACCGACGATCCATTAATATGACCTTTAAGGAACAATGGCTTCAAGTGCGTCACCGGTTCTTTTGGCTTCTCGAATATAGCATTTTTAGGACCAAAATCTAGCTCAGCTACTTCCCCTTCTTCATCTATAGCACGAAATTCAGCGGGTAAGTAATACACCATATTAATATCCATACCTTCATGAACCATGTAGACTCATAATCAAGCATTTCATCTTCTTCCGCAAGCATGTCCACTGACTCCGAAATATCTTCAAGGGAAGAGGAAGTAGTAGGAAAAGTGGACAATGTAATAGTAGCCGCATCGTCCTCCGTTGGTGGTGTAGGTGTTGCTATGATCAATGCAGAAGCTTCTATGTTTTCCTTTTGCTTTGGCCTCCACACTTGTTTTGGGGGTACCATGGGACGACTTTCATTGAAAAATTTATCCCTTAGCTTTTCTGCTTCTTGTTCCTCCTTCTCATGACTCCTCATGCGCTGCAATCTCCTTTTTTGCGCCTTGGTCAGACCGGAAGGACACCACTTAGGCTGAGTATATTTTGGATCCCTCGACTTGGCCTTGCTTGTGCTAGGTTTATGATCATTAGCCATGGGACCCTGCTGGACAACAGCCACATCTTTATTGGAATCAGCCGGATTATCACCAATAATCGGCTATTTGATTGTTAATTCTTTAGTGCCTATCATAATAGTTTCAGCACTAGTATTCTTCTCCTTTTGCTTGCTAGGCTCTGAAATTCCAGCACTTGGTGATTTAGCACGCCATACTTGCTTGCCAACACTTCCATGATTATCTTGCATTGGCCGATTGACACCATTGTTCAAACGGCCTCGTGTGGGATAAAAAAGCCTCTCATGAACGGGCCTCCTTGGTTCATCCCAACCCAGATGAAAAGCATAAGGGGCCATTGGGGGCTGCCCCCATCCTCGATTGTAGCCTCCCATGTAGTATGGCGCATAGGGGGGTGGCGCCATCCATGGTCCCGGTGCCCATGACCCATATGGCCTTGCGTGATGCTGAAATTCTTCCCGAGGAGGTGACCTTGAGTGCGTCAAATTTAATGCCCGGTCAGAGTTAGAACCGGCCGCTTGATTGGCATACTTGGACAACAACATATCAAAAGTTGGCTTGATTCTCTTGCGCTGCACTTTAGCTTCATTCGTCTTCCACTTGCCAACCTCTAGACTCTTGGGCTTAACAAATTTAAAATGAGTGTTCTCTTGCACTTGTGGTTACCCCCCGAGTGTAGGATTCTTGATGGTGATCTTGATTACCTCCTTTCCACCAGGTTGCTTGTCACGCACAACTTGTCTCCCCAAGACCTTGTCGCTCTCCTTATTTTTTCTGGGCTCACCAATGACAATATTATTTTTATTAGCTGATTCGGCTATGTTGGGCCGAATTAACATCTTCTTCCCCTCCAAATCCATGGTGTTCATTGGGAAAGGCTGCTTATCAACTTGCATCTCAGAAAAAAATTCAATTGTCCGTCATTAATGGCCGATTGTATCTGTCGTCGGAAAACATTACAATCATTAGTAGTGTGAGAAAAAGAATTATGATACTTGCAATTAGCACGCCGTTTCAGCTCTTCGAACGGCGGTAAAGTATGAGATATTCTCATAATCTTGGCTTGCAACAAAGCATCAAATATTTTATCATACTTAGCAATGTTGAAAGTAGATTTCATCTCTTCATCACGATTCTTACGAAACGGCTTTAAATCATTGCAAGTAAACGGTTTGGCCTTAGATGGCCAAACAAATTCAGCATCATAAATATCACCCTCATCGTCCGAGTGATCACTATCATACTCAACCATTTTTATCTTAGGACAATCAGTTTTATATCTATGCACCTCTTTAAGATCTTTTGCTTCGGCTTTCCTGAGCCAAAGCGCTTTGCAAGACTTGGTTGATATTGAAAAACTCATGTCCTTCTAGACTTTCTCTAATGTGAGTTCTCAAACCACTAAGCACAAGATTAGGCAAATCTCTCTCGGTTATCACCAAACTATAGCACCGGTTTTTTGTATCTCTAAATCTTTTGACATAATCGGAGACCGATTCATCATGCTTTTGTTTAACCGATGTAAGATGGGATAGTTTAAGATCATTGTCACCACTGTAGAAGTGATCATGAAACTTTTGCTCCAATTGAAACCATGTAGTAATAGAACCGGGTGGTAATGCAGAAAACCACGAGAAAGCAGTATCGGTTAAAGATAAAGGAAAATAACGTACTTTCCACTCGTCTCGTGAACTTGCCTCACCTAATTGTGCCAAATATTGACTAACATGCTCCCATGTAGTCTTTTTTCCCTCTCCGCTAAACTTAACAAAATCTGGAACTTTATATCCGGGAGGACATGGCAAGGCATCAAAAATTTCTAGATATGGTTTCCTAGAAATTCGTGGTTTAGGTAGTTCAATCCCACAATGCTCTCGGAACACCCTAGACATTTCCTCTCTGACATTAGCCAAAATATCACTCATATTGAGTGTCGTTGCGTGTGGTTGTGGCGCATGGTGAATATGATTTCTAATAGTTGGTACAGTGCTAGTCGGAAGAGATGGTGGTGTGTATGTTGTACCATAGTTCGGCAGCAATCCACTTGGACTTGCCGTACTGTAACCTAGCAATGCAGTTGGATTCACTGAACATGGTACGTTCATGGCAGGATTAAAGGGTGGAGCAACAAGTTGGTTTGTCTGACTGGGATAAGAATTCAATGGCACGGGCGGCACCGATGAAATAGGTAAAGTTGGACTAAAGTTTTCCACACCAGTAGATATACTACCACTACCATGATATGACTGAGGAGTATTATTTCGAGCAGTATTATTGTCTATGATAGCTTGGTAAATAAGATCATTATTCTGAGCAATAAGAGCAATAATTTCAGCCGACTGTTCAGGAGAGAAGATTTTGCTTACAGCCGGTTCTACCTGCTCATTGTGAAGAGGAGGAAACTTGATTTCTTCAATTGAAGTGATGTTGCCTTGGTGATCCTTCTTGAACTTAGCAAGGAACTCCTGCATCTCCTTCTCTTCATGCGCCTTCTTGTACTCCTCAAAAGTTTGGCGATGTTCTGCCGATAATTCCTCAAAATTGGGCTTGATGATGTTATCGGCATCCACATCAGATGGCTTGCGAAGATCGACCATGATGGATGATGATGATTACACTTTTTCCCCAACGGAGTCGCGAAAAAGTGTGTTCGCACACGAACACGTCACGTGTACCCTCGACACCGGGGGTGATGCACCGCAGCTCACGTCGAAGGAGTCTCACCGGAAGCGCGATTCAAAAGTCGACCGGCGAGAGCTTTTGAGGACCCGAAACTCTACACTCCCGGGAGGGACCCTGTCGGGGAGTGTGGCGGCTATGGACTGCCCTAGGTCGGCCAAGCCGCCCCTAGAGCCTCGCGATTCGCAGCTCTCCAACATGAAGAACGACGAAGAACGAGGGAGCAAGAATGAGGGAAGGACAAGACATAGATGAAAAAGCTGTAGATGTGTTTTGCGATTGTGTGTTGTTTCAATCGGCCGTCACCCCCAACTTATATAAGAGGCGGCTGGACTTCCCGTACAAGCAAAGAATTTATCTAGGCTTTCCTTACAAGAAAATTACATCAATTCACGTCCAAAACCCTAGTCAAATTTGGACTGGTTTTATCCAAACTTTCCAAAACTGTTCGGTTTAAACTGGCTATACTTTGAGGGTCCTTTTTGTGGTGACAAACGACCTCGGATGAAAACGAGCCCAAAAGCAATCTTGACCGTTTCGACGAGACGAACATCTTTCATGTTGAACGTTTTTCCATCAGAGGTCATCTCGAGGGTCAAATCGCTCGTGCAAAACAGCTAATTACTCACGCAGCTCATCAGACATACCCACATATGTGTCTCGTTCTGGGCGTCATATTATGCTCGCTGGAGGGTCTCGCTGTACGGGCTCTAACTTTTGCATACGACCTCCGATTGAGACGATCTTTATATCAAAATCGATCGTTTCGACGAGCCGCACAACTTTCTTGTTGAAATTTTTTCCATTTGAGGCCATATTCATTGGGTTACTGGACATTCTTTAATCTAGTGTCGACATGAGGATCTCTGAACTTGTCATAACTTTTACATCCAAGCTCCGTTTTAGACCATCTTCATATTCATCTTCATCTTCTCCAAAAGAGCCATTTCATGATGACTTTCAATAGTATGTTTGAATTAATCTTGACATAGCTTTAAGTCACTCTTTATACGTGCCACTTTTGAACGTCAACAACAACATGGGAGAGCGGGCGAGGCACATACGGCGGACGCCCGCGCGCGCCCACCGGTAGCAGCAACCACGGCCACACTGCGATGAGCAGCAGCAGAGGCCACGTAGGGCCACAAGCGGCAGCTGCTGCCTAGCAGCCCTGCCGCCCTGCTGCCACGCACGACCACAAGCAGCAGCGGTAGCCGCGGCCACACACGTCCAGTAGCAGCAAATGCGACCGTGGCGCATGGGGCACGCGGTCGTCGGCGGGACGCAAGGCCACAAGGAGACGCCGCGAAGCAAGGGCGCGAGGAGCAACCTAGATCTGAGAAAATGAAGGAGGGAGAAGAAGACCAAGTCAATCTCCTACATGGCGTTTGTTTTGCCAACTCAGCCGAATGAGTGGGCCCGGCTGATTAATGACGTCATAAAATCGTTTTGCATCTACCGTCAGTGTTTTTTGCAACTGTCTATTCTTCGGCGCGGCGCAAAGTATCACGTTTTGTAAAGTGGTGGTTTTCCGAAAGCTATGACGCTAATGTGCTAGTTCTGTACATTTTACTCTCACCACTTGCCATAAGTTAGAAAAGTTAAAATGCAGCATTCATTTGAAAAGTTTGAGCGATAAATGTACAACATTTCCCAGTAACCTCGGTAACCGCAAGCCAAACCTTACGCTATTCGATTTGATTCATCCGGATTCGTGGACTGTGGTTAAGAGGAGGAGACCGGAGCGCCGGATGGGGGCCGGATCGTTGCCGGCGGCAGCGGCAACCGGGGCATCGGTGTCGTCGCGCGGGGGCCCG
>NW_024118162.1:0-11849 GCF_003073215.2 Triticum urartu | reverse complement strand
GGCGCCTCCGAGGCCAAGTACCGGCCGTGCGAGATCGGCCCGCTGCTAGCCAACCGAAACCGGGTCACCGCGTAGGGCTGGGTGCTTGTCTGGGACCCTGACACCTCCGCCACCTTTCTGTGGGACCCACAGGATCCAGAGCGCGGCCAGGTTGAGCTGCCGCCGTTGGCGCAAGCTCCGCCGTTGGGTTCTGAATGCGCGTTGTCCGGTGATCCCGCCGGCCCCGGGGGCTGCACGGTGGTCCTGGCCGAGCCATGCGAGAGCACCGTCCTATGGTACTGCCACGCCGGTTCGACCACGTCGGAGTGGGTCAGGCATGAGTATGATCTTGGAGGCAGCTGGGCCGTACTCGGAGAATACCGGGAGTGGATTAAGGAGCACATATCTGGGCTCGTGGCATCCGGTGGCAAGTTCTACTACCCAGTATCGGACAAGGATGAGTGCGGTGTGCTCGAGTTCTCGCCGGAGCCGGTCTTCAGCACCGTGGCGACCAAGGGGGTCGAGCTCACCTTACCTCCGAACGGGGAAGTGTGTCTGCATTGGAACCACTTTCTCTTCGACCTAGACGGCGAGCTCCACGCGTTGTGCATCTTCTTTGCCGGTCTAGACACCAACAAGGTCGCGGACATCACCGTCTACAAGATGGATTTTGCCGGGTCCAGATGTGCTAAGGTGGACAACATCGGTGATCGGGCAATACTTGCTAGCGCGAGCAACCATGCCGTGGGATGGTGTTCGGCTAGCAAGTTTGGGTTGCTACCTAACAGCGTGTATTGGATGAGCCGATACGACAAATTCTTGCACGTGTATGACATCGAAACAAACACCGAGGAATTGCGGGTATGTGAAGATTCTGCAAAACTTTCGAGGCAGCCATTTTGGCTGATACCTGCACATCATCCATAAAAAGATTTGGTTTTTTAAATGGAGGCAAAAGATTTGTTCCATCCATTAATCAAGCAGAAAGAGTTAATTGATGAACACCAGGCAAAAATCATCACAAATCGTTGAGTGACACACACAAGATACCTACGCACGTCACTTCAAAGAGGACCTCATCGAGACAGCACAACGACATCGTCGTCATCACTTCTCCCGTAGAGGCGTCATTGCCATCTCAAACTCTAAGAAAGGATTCCGACTTCTCCATAAACGATCATCAAACCAACCCACACTGAATAGGCGGTGTGGAGACACATGAAGATCAACGCCATACCTCACCCACAGCGACATGACAGCGCAACTCCTACACCAACGAAGAGCTATGAAGGAGAACCAAGCAAGGCGAAAAGATCAGATCACACTATTGGCTCTATTGTCGCAAAATCATGCACTAAAGTATTTTTTTCACCGCTTTTACATATAGCTGATGATGAAATGAAATAAAAGGTTTGTTTATATGAAAAAATATATGCAATTATATTGTAACAATTATAATGCTTCAAGCTTATGACTGGTGATGAATAAAATGTCTGTTTATATGTAAAATATACTGTAACATTTGTAATGCTTGAGATCAAATTGTAGTTTGATCAATTCAATGCCTCCTTACCTCTTTGTAGTAGAAGTTTCACATGCAAGGAAAAATAGTTTGCACGAGCTTCCCCTTGACTGTACAAGTTAGTATGTACATTTTCCTTTATATCTTATGAAGTTCCTAATTCGGTTACATGTATCACAAATGTGTTCTAAAATAATACAAATTCTCCATACATTTAACCCGATACTATGTGCTGGTTGTGTGGTCATATTGTTGTGGCTGACATAAGTGTTATCATTGTAAAACTTTATCACCTATTAGCTGAGGCCTACAGTGTTATCATTTAACCTGATTGTCGCCCGCCACGAACCAAGCTTTCTCGACTCGATGTTCTTCTTATAAAATATTTCTTAGCTCCACCATATCTCAGCTCCATCGATGGTTCCTTATAATCCAGAGTTATGTTCAAACATTCAGACGGTACATGGGGCTAGCATGCTTGAATCTCTATATCACCGTGTGTCATTCATGGCGTGACTAAGAGCAAGTATAATAGGGTGACGTATGCAGGCTATAAGAGATGTCACATTAGATTTTTACCTAGTTGGAGAAGAGCGAAGAGGAGAGAGCGGTTGTAGATTTATAGCCAGTCGTAGCATGGACTCCAACATCCTTTGTGAGAGAAAAAGATGAACCATATATTAATGGCATAACATACAAGTATGACTAACAATTATATGAGCAGACTATAGATGACGTGGCAACTTCATATAACCGGTTATTGGCTATACTATTAACCTTGCTCTGAACCAAATATGCTGCCACGACCAATCGGTTACACTAGAATCGAGGCAGCACGTGCGCTTCACCTACTGGGCTGCTAGATCAAATCAGAGGCGACAAAGTGACTACTCCCTCCTTCCATGTATATAGGGCCTAATACGTTTTTTGAGGCTAACTTTGACCAAGTGTTAGAGCAATAATATATGACATGCAAGTTACACAAAGCATACTGTCAAATTCATACGTGAAAGAAACTTCCAATGATATAATTTTCACATTATACATTTCATGTATTATTAATCTTATTAATAGTTAAATTAAAAAGGTTTTGAAAAACGCATTAGACCCTATATAGATGGAAGGAGGGAGTAGTTACATCACCATTCAAAATTTGAGCTACTACGCCAGTAGCGGAGCTAGCCCACTCGGACAGGGTGGAGCAAGAGTGTGAACTGTTCATATAATTATTATTATCTTTTCATTTTTTTAACCCTGCAACCCTAGATGGCCTAAGGCTAGTCATGGTGAGAGTAATTTAGGTAGTAACATAACGCATTTCAAGAAATGTTTGCTTATGTGGCAAGTAGTTAATGAGAAGTGGTAACATAATATGTTACTGCAACATAGCACTTTTCAAGACAAGATGAATCTACAAGCTATTAAATGAAGCCACATATGATACTGCTACTATGTTACTTTGCACTATGAAGGTAGTAATTTAAACTAGTGTCATATGCATGACACTAGTATAAGTTACTCCCCACTATGACTAGCCTAATCCTAGGGTGGGTCATGGCCCACCGGGCCACCCCTAGCTGTACCATAGCTACTAGGTCCCACCTCATGCACGCCACATGTTCATCATGAAATAAAAGTTGACCGTTCGGTCAGGGGAGATGATACGATTAAAAATAAAGTATGTCACAACTATTCCCTTCGTTTCTAAATATTTGTTTCTTTAGAGATTTCAAATGAACTGCCACATACGAATGTATATAGACATATTTTAAAGTGTAAATTTACTCATTTTGCTTCATATGTAATTATTTGTTGAAATTCCTAGAAAAACAAATATTTAGGAACGAAGAGATAGAAGACAAAGCATCCAGACTTGAGTTCACAGGGAAGAGCATCCACAATGTATCATTCTGCTGCCTCTATACCTGCCTCTAAGCCCTTAGAGGCTGTCGCGATACACTGCTGGACCGAGCCTCTAGGAAAAATTCTCTAGCGTCGCCTCTAATACAAGAGGCTGCCTCTAAGCCATTTCTTTGCATTAAAATAATCCCCTGACCCTACTTATAATCCATGTAGTCCATTTATTACTTATTTAGGGTCATATATGCCTAGATATGCATGTGTCGAGGGACCCATACTTGGTGATGGCTTCACAAGACGTGCCACCTCTAGTTTCCTAAGACGAATCTCTATTCAACATGGCAATCCTATCAAACTTGGGGAAGAAAAAAATGAAGAGACACATTCAACAAGCACTCAAAATCTATGACCACTTCTCTATTCCTATATACTAGTATGTATACACGTGCAATGCACGTCTTAACAGTATTGTTCCTATGATTCTAGTAAAAGAAAAAAAACATATAGTACTTTGCAATGAATTCAGAGCAAAAATAAATATTGTTGGTGTATGCATGCACAAATGAAGTAATAAAAAAATGGTAATTGGCATGATACAATGCCTATGGCCTAGTGACACCCAAAAATTTCCATGGGGAAAAAATTGAAGATTTACGTGCTGGAACCCACTAATTATTTGCTTTTGTTTATCCTCCTAGACAATACATCTCTCGAAGGGCGGAGCCAGGATTTAGATATGAGGGAGGAGAAAAGTCAATGTTCACAAAAGTTATGGAACATCAGGATATGTTAGGTCTCACGATAGCATTGATGACAAATTATCAAAATATATTTCTAGAACTACAAAAGAATGTTACATTTCCGTTAACTTAAATTGAGCTCTAAAACCAGAATTGTTGAACAAGTTGATAATGTGAACTTTACAACTATTTTTCTTTGCAATCATGTAATGTCAAAGAAAATTGTCTTCACTATATTTCAAAAATATGTCTTGAAGACAACTGGAAGAGAATTAAAGCAATTAGCATTTACCATTAATGTTTTTTGCCACTGTCATTCGTACGGTGATCTGTGCCATGAATTATAAAGTAGTGGTTTTCTGCTAATGAAAATTGGTATTGTGGTGGTCTTTACATCAAAAAACGCCCTAAGTAGTCCAGTCGAACACGCACGTAGATCAATCAATCGATCAACTGTCCAAGGGAAAACAATAGTTAGCCACACCTACATGTATGGGTCACTCGGCTTTGGTCTTCTCTATATCCGGTGTAGTTGGTTCCATGAATATATTTTTGGACGGACTAATGATGCAATTAGCTGCGGTCATTAGCCGTTGTACAGTATAGAACCTGCTAAAAATGTTCACTCGTCACCGCCCCTGTCTCGGCTCTTTGCCTGATGCACTGGCACATACACCATGGAGAGAAGAGAGGAGGTGTGACGTGATTATTCCAGAACCGAGAAGATGCAAGTGAAGAGAGGAGGTGTGACCTGATTGTTCCAGAAACCAGCAGATGCAAGTGTGGGCTACTGTTCACTGCGAATCCGTTGAGTCTCAACCATTAGATTTATGAGATCAACGACTGGGATTGATGATGTTACTACAATTCAAAACTCGTACACTATGTAGTAGTATAGAAAGAGGCTATGACCCTGCAAGAAGGGAATTTTTCTACGCGATGTGTGTGTTCCGACAGTCCCTTCCCCTTCATATAAAAGACAAATATATGGAACCATAATGTGTGCACTATTTGCTATTGTAGACTAACACACTTGTTTGTTTTGTGTGTCGCGTACATAAAAAATGTTTGTTAAAGAAAATTTTCATATATGTAGGACACATGAACCCTACAATCGTGAAAGTAAGGGCCATGATTGCCTTCTTCCTGGCATCGTCAGAGTTTTCACCCATGGCATCAGTGGGGAAGTCATGCTAATTAGGGGCGGGTTGGGGGCCAAGAAGAAGGGTGTGTGTACCACCCCTCTTCTCATACTCCATTCTTCAATGGGATGTGAAAGAGAATCCCAACCTTTATAACCTGGTCCCAACCCTTTATTTACGGGACTAAACTCCCACACATGTCATGGCAGAACACTTGGACATTTGAGATTTCTCAAGAATTTAAATGTTATATGGGCCAAAAGCCTAATAAATAACATCCAACGTGTACTCGTTTTTTTCTCCCCTCAAGAAAAAACTTGTCTTTTTTCTTTCATTACAAAATCTAGACTTCAATGAAAAGTCTTCCCTTGAGGGACTCGTCCTTGGAATATCGTATGTTACTCCCTTTGTGTTCCAAAAGAAGGCTTATAACTTTTGGATCAAGTCAAATGGTGCCTAGTTTCATTAAGTTTATAGAAAAAAATATCAACAACTATGATACTAAATAGATATAATATGAAAATATATTTTATTGAGTTTTTCATACTAATTTTGTATTCTAGTTGTTGATAATCTTTCTTATAAAATGGATAAAAAATTATAAGCCTTCTTTTCACATACAGAGGGAGTGCTTTGGAACGAGAAAGACAAAAAGAAGAAGAAACCCGATAATGCTATTGTGAGCTCGAGCTGACATGATCTCGAGTGAACAGTATAATTCAAGAAATGGCAAAAAATAAAAATAAAAATCCTTTGGCAAGAGACATTGATGTCTTTTCTACACACATGCAAATTCTCGCGTTGGAACCGCATTTGTGGAGGTGTGGACAAGAAAACAAAATTGATTCTTCAAAATGCTTCCAAAAACACTATTTTCTTAGCATCGTTTTTGTTTTTCCCACACATCCACAAATGTGATTTCACCGTGAAAATTTACATGCGTGTAGAAAGAACATCAATGTTTCTTTGGCTTTTGTTGTTCATCTAAGATCATGTGAGCTTGAGCTCACATACTCTATGTCCAAACAAAACTCGTTATGAATTGTTTGTACTTCGGGTGATCGACTATTTCAGTCTCCCAAGGGCCAAGGCGTTGCTCTGCACCTTGACAAGACTTCTCGGTAAAGGTTGCAAGACAAATCGACCCCTCTTAACAAAAACGCTAAAAAAAGGCTCGGTGATTTGGAGCCCATATGTAAACAGATTTAAGGGTATGTTTTTTTAAAAATGAATACACCGCGCTACATACTTGTAAAAGTGCCATGAAGAAATATATTTATTTTAGTGATACACAAAAACAACTAGATGAATGTACTATTTGTTGTTATAGATCGAACATTTTTTTTTTTGCGAACTAACCTGTGGTTGGATGGTTAGAAGGATAGTGTTATCCCCAACACACCAGAGTTCAAGTTCTAGACTTGACACTGGTGCTTGCATTTTTCTGGATTTATTTCAGGCCTTTCGGCAATGTACGATCTGTGCGAGAGACGTTCCCATCAACTACAAAGATGTTTGTGGTGAACTTGTCAATCTCAGCATAATTTGTCAGCTCAGTCTCTCAGAGGTGCTCACAGGGATAGGGTGTGCATGTGTGTGCATTGATAGGGATGAGTGTATGTGCGTATGTATGAGCGTTTGTGTTTGTACTGTGTTCAAAAAAAAGATGAAAGATTTTTCTTCTTTGTGCAGAACACACAACTTAAAATATAGGGCGCGTCTAGTGGGCGGCCGGCCGCCCACTAGCGCGATGGAGCGGCCAGCCATAAAAGTCAACTTCCTGTCCCCCTTGGTCCCAGGAAGGAAAGTTCCTTCCGACCCGACTGGCCATGCTCCCAACAAACAGAAAATCTCCCCCATCGCTGTCAAGTGATAACCACTACGTCCCCATGCCTCCCACGCACACCTCGCCCACACTTCCTCCCCCCATGGGTCGCACTTCTTCTTCTCCACGAAAGGAGATCCTAGGCCTGGATCCAAACCCTACAGAGCTGCCATGGTAGAGCAAAACTAGGTGAAGAAATTGGCCAGAAAAGCTTCAATTCCAAGAAGAGGGAGTACAAAGCCATAGTAGGCAGCAGCATCAGGTAACTTCCCTCTAGCTTCCAGCTCATCCTTCTTCACTTTCCCCTTCCCTTTCCCTCTGGATCTGCCACAAATCTTCTCCGGTCTTCTCCATAGTTGTAGGAAGAAGGAACATGAAGCAGCAAATAGAGTTGAATCTGATCTTTGCACAATAAAACACTTTCCTGTGCAACTAAAACATGGATCCAAGCCAACTTTTGCCTGGTTGCATGCAGATAAACCAACCCATATGCAAAAATAGACAGGGTGAAGTGCTTGTGCAAAAAGCCGTCTATTTGTGCAACTAAACATGAATCCAAGTCAACTTTTGCCTGGATGTGTGCATATAAACAAAAAAGGAGTAGTTGCATATGCAAAGATAGACAGGATGTAGTGCCTGTGCAAAAAACTATCTATTTGTGTAACTAAGCATGAATGCAAGCCAACTTTTGCATGGATATGTGCAAATAAACACAATGAGTAGTTGCGGACAGCACAATAAAACTTCATGTAGTGTGTGTGCAAAAAACCTTGATATTTGTGCAACCACACATGGATCCAGGCCAACTTTTACTGCAATGTGTGCAACAAAAACAAAGTAGACTAATAAAGTACAAAACATAGTAACATCAAGCATACATAGTCTTGTCACACAGAAAATGCAGTAGGGAAAATATGTTCAATATACTAAAGAAAAACAGAAAAAGATGAAAACTATTTTCTGCCATCTGAATCTTCTTTCTTCGTCCAAATAGCAGTGTATAAGAATTGTAGCATCAAATTATGTGCAGAATCTACGTCGGCTCCTTGAAAAATAAACCTGCACATCATTAGTATAACCAAGCAGCCAATTGAGCAGGATAATTTGTGCAACTACACAACATATGGACACCCACCTAGTATAATCATGCAGCCAACTGTAGAACTAGGAGCCAACTGAGCAGGATAATTTGTGCAAATGCACAACATATGGACAACCAACTAGTATAATCATGCAGCCAACTGAGTACAAAATTTGTGCAACTAAACAACAATGAACAAATCTGAAACTCCTACGGCTGAGCAACAACAAAATGGACATCAAAATCGCTCAATAGGCGCTATCGTCGTGCATCCTGTGCTACCTATCGTACACCGGCGCAAAGCGCTGACCCACCACACATTCTCGTGCCCCTGACCAACGATTCCCCACGGAGAGGCACCCACAGACCCGCCGCCCCTCTGTCGCGGCCCATTCGGCGGAGATGAATCGAGAAGGAGAGGGGAGAAATGGGGGGAGAGCAACGACGAGGAGAGATTTCAGGCTGCAGTTTCGAAACCGCCGCCCACGAACTATGCTTTATGGCTTACAGGTGGGCCTCCCCATGTTCGGATGAGGATAGAACCACCCACGACCCACGGCGGAACTGATCCCGCAACCAGGCGGCACCTGACGCACGAGCGAGACGATCGCTACCCGATCGTGCGTCCAGGAAGTGGCCACTCGGTTCGCCCAGAAAGTGCGCGTGCACTTTTTAGATTTTAGATACAAATATTTGTTCTCTGGAAAACTAGATTAAAAAGTTGATTATGGCAACTTGATATCTTGTTTGTTCTGCAACTAGAAATGTTGGTGATGACAACTAATGAGATATTCTTATGCGACTAGAAATGCTGATGATGCCAACTAATGAGATATTCTTGTGCAACTAGAGAGGTTGAGGATGTCAACTACTTGGATAATGTTGTCCAACTAGAATTGTTGAGGGTGCCAACTAAATAGATACTCTTCTGCAGCTAGAAAGCCTGAGGGTGCCAAGTCATTAGATACTGTTGGGCAATCCTCAAAAAATGTAAGATGGGATTAATCTCAATTCTTGTGCAACTAGAGAGGTTGAGGATGTCAACTACTTGGATAATGTTGTCCAACTAGAATTGCTGAGGGTGCCAACTAAATAGATACTCTTCTGCAGCTAGAAAACCTAAGGATGCCAAGTCATTAGATACTATTGGGCAATCCTCAATTTTTTTTAAGATGGGACTAATCTGAGTTCTTGTGCAACTAGAGAAGCTGAGGATGTCAACTAGTTGTATATTGTTGTGCAACTAGAATTACTGAGGTTGCCAACTAATTAGATACTATTCTACAACTAGAAAGCCTGAGGATGCCAAGTTATATACTCTTGGGACAATTCTAAAAAAACTTGAAGATGGCAACGTTGATCAACTGAAAAAGTTGAGCATGCCAATGCTTAATTAGTCCTTCTACAACTATGTATGAAAATTAATGCACTTGGCTGCCTGTATGTGGAGTAAAAAGTATTCCCGATGGAATTTTATGTTACCTCAGCGGCTGCTGCAGAAGATGTGGCATCTACCCCTTTGGATACTGCCTCCACGGGCACCTTTCTTCTCTGCAGTTTTACTAAGAGGAATCTTTCGCCACCCTAAAGTTGTGTAAAAAAATGAACAAGCATAAGGGGTTGAGAAAAAAAATAAACATGTATGTGTGCCATATAAAAAACCTAAAGGATAAAAGAAAAATGAAGGAAAATAAATTCCAAAGGAGTGATGTTCTCCACTCACATCGTCACCCTCTTCATCCCCGTCCTTATCATCGCCACGCGGCTGCCGCTTAGCAGCCCTTTTTGAGTTCCGTCGTGAGATCAGATTTACAAAACCTTACAATGAACAAAACATTGGGATGCTAAGAGGGTAAAAGAAAAGGGCATAATAAAATGGTCAGAGGATAGAACCCCAAAAATTAAAGTGCTAATAGGATAAAAAGAAAAGAAAAATGGGAACCTCTGTTTTGTTGTCAGGCACATCTCCTTCTCCATCCATTTTGGTCTCTGTAACAAAAAAATGCGAACAATGTATTAGTCAAATTAACAGAAGTTGCACAGGGGAGAGAAAATGTGGTGGGTTGGCTACTTTTATATTTGAAGTTGGCTAGTCTGAATTAAAAGAAAAGTTGCACATGATTTGCTGTCTAGTTGAACAAAAAATAAGTGCCACCCAGAACACAATACTCCATCAGAAGAAAAATTAAGTTGGCTATTTTTATCATAATGTTGGTAAGTTCTATCTAACAAGTTGCACAAAGTGGGCTGCCCGGTTGCACAAAAACATTTGAAACAAATATGTAAACTCCTACTGCAACTCGCAAACCCTGTATAACCACCGCATTTCTCACCAAGCTCCATAGGTCATATACACCCACAAAATTCACTCCTCCAATAACACAAGAACTGAAAACCAATTGCTAAGTCTAGTAAGAAGCCAACTAGGTAGAGCCTCTTGTGCAACTCCACAAGCCTAACTAGCCAACTAGGTAGAGCCTCTTGTGAAACTGCACAAGCCTGACTAGCCAACTAGATAGAGCATGTTGTGCAACTGCACAAGCCTCACTAGCCAACTAATTTAATCAAGCACACCAATCCATATAGCGTTTTGTATAAACAACAGAATCAACTCACCCACCCCGTGAAACACCAAAAAAACTGCATAATCTGTCAATTTCATCAAGCACCCACAACAAAAGCATCCCTAGATCCCCTGCGGCAAACTGAACGAGAACCCACCTAATCGATGCTCCCTGCTTGCATCCCGTGCTGCCTGGCCCGGAGCCAAAATATGCGTACAATATGTCCGTAAATGTGTACCTATACACCCGCACATGCACAGGCACCCGCATCTCGTGCATGTGCTGCCAGAGAACCACCAAAATCGAAGGAGATGTGAGATGTCAAATCAGGTGCCGAAATACATGCACCTCGAATCAAACAACGGGAACCAATTGACGACGTTGGAACCCTAAAAATCCGCTCTCTCACCGTCCGAACTAGCCTTCCCCGAGACAGAGAAATCCAGGAGATATCTAGGTACCTACGATGCCGACGAGGAACAACGACTCCAGGCGGTCGCCGCCGGCAATCTCGCCGCTGGATTTGAGAACTCCGCCTCCCCTTCCGCCCTTTCAGGTGCGTGCGGTGGCGAGATGTGAGGAATGAGGGGGGAGAACTCGAGAGAGCACAGACGGAGGAGAGAAAAACAGCTCGAGTTGTTTGACTTTCAAGTGGGCCTCCCTCCACTGCAGATATGGACAGACCGCCCACGATCGCGCCTGTGATTCCGACCAGGTGGCACTTGGCCCACCCGCGCCACGATCACGGCGTGATCCTGTGGCCAGGAGACGGCCGCTCGTTCTTGCTGAAAAGTGTCGCGCGTACTTTTTAGTTTTTAGGTAAAATATATTGTCTAATACAAAATTCAGGTATGTAGTAGATCAATAGATGTATTTGTTGTTTTAATCTAATAACTCTAAATGAATATGTGGATGATGTGTTCAGATGTACGCGTGCTTCGCGGTGACTACGTATAGCTGCTTGGTTTTGATTCGGATTTGAACCCAAGTACTATGCCACGTCGGTCTTTGAAACCGACTCAGACTGCTCATGCGGGCTATGCCCCGGTGCCGTGCGCACGACTATATAGGGCAACCGCGCCGCATCGGCCGGGCCATCGAGCCAGCTGCCACGTCCCCCAGGCCATCGCGCAACG
>NW_024118161.1:0-8703 GCF_003073215.2 Triticum urartu | reverse complement strand
ATATATATACCAAGTATAAATGGACAATAATTATGTGGGGCACCTAAGTCTCAATATAGCAAGTCATATTTGTAGTGCATGGCTTCCTAAATTTTGTTTGCATGCACTACGAGCATAAATGGACAATAATTGCTTTCCAAAAAAAATATACTACCGGTTTCCTAGTATGATTCATTTCCAAACAGAAAGGGTATGTATATATAATTTTATTTCTTAAGGTATCAGATATGACAAATAGTACGAAACGTCGTTCCTATGGTTCCTATGTATATTAAGGATGTTTTTATGCATTTTTCTAAAGTTTTACCTTTCAAGGTATCTAGTATTTAAAAAAATAGACCGGGTCAGACTTTTTAATGGCTAATATTTCTATACAAATTAAGGTGTCCAAATAATATAAAATGCGATCATAATTAATTGTTTTAGTTGTAGGAATATATGATGCATGCTGATACCCACACATGATTTTTTCCAACATACATATATCCACTGACGATTATTTTTAGTTTAAGGAATGTTTGTTACATATACCCGCACATGATTCTATGTATTTATTGTATCGAGGTATATACTCATAAATTTAATGACAAGGTATGTAAATACGATGAGTATGCATATACAAGAAAAATATATTGAGTACTCTAGGGTGTATACATACAAAAAAATCTAATCAATACATACTAAGTAAGTGAATCCAGACGTACCTAATCTAATGGTTATGTATTAAATATTCTGGGTATATACATACAAAAAAATCTAATGTGTTACATACTAAATGTTCTTGGTATATATGTACTAAAAAATCAATGAGTGTGTAATAAATAAATGAATCCGTACATATCTAATCTGATTGATACGCACTAAATATTCTGGGTATATACATAGATAAAAATCTAATGTGTACGTACTAAATATTCTGGGTATATGTGTATTAAAATTTAACGGGTACATACTAAACAGATGAAATCATATATACATACTAAATTTTCTGGGTATATACGATTATTTTTAGTTTAAGGAATGTTTGTTACATATACCCGCACATGATTCTATGTATTTATTGTATCGAGGTATATACTCATAAATTTAATGACAAGGTATGTAAATACGATGAGTATGCATATACAAGAAAAATATATTGAGTACTCTAGGGTGTATACATACACAAAAATCTAATCAATACATACTAAGTAAGTGAATCCAGACGTACCTAATCTAATGGTTATGTATTAAATATTCTGGGTATATACATACAAAAAAATCTAATGTGTTACATACTAAATGTTCTTGGTATATACGTACTAAAAAATCAATGAGTGTGTAATAAATAAATGAATCCGTACATATCTAATCTGATTGATACACACTAAATATTCTGGGTATATACATAGATAAAAATCTAATGTGTACGTACTAAATATTCTGGGTATATGTGTATTAAAATTTAACGGGTACATACTAAACAGATGAAATCATATATACATACTAAATTTTCTGGGTATATACGTATAAAAATTTAACGGGTACATACTAAACAGATGAATTCATATATATCTAATTTGTAATATATCTAATGTGTAGTATTTTTCCTTCTAAAGATATATGTTACCATGCATGGCGTGCTTAATGACATCCATTTATGATATGCATTATAATTGTTTCCATATTTACTTGTTTCAGAATTGGCAATTAGTAATGGATTGACTAGTTACCTTCTATACCTATCACAATAACAACGCGCATCTAAATGCAATCAAACGGTGGAAATGCAAGGAGCCTGGGCACCTAGGTGTCCCATACTGCCGTCCTATATATACACACACACATAATAGTGTTACTATTCATCATCCAGGGTGCAGAATAATTTATTCTTCACACGAGGTAATATTTCAATCATTTCGTAAATAAATTATGTTTCAAATACAAATAGTTACAGTCATATTGATTCACTGTGTAAAATTTGGCATAAAAAAGTTCAGAAGACCAGAAAAATTATATTTTATGTACATTTTACACTACGTTTTTACATTTGTAATTTACGTAACATAAAATATTTTTTACGACGATTATATATTTTCTTACATTCTCTTTTTATGTCTGAAATAAGAAAAAAAATTAAGGAACGTAAAATTACGGTGCATTGATGTTAAATAGAGAGGGGGTGAAGAATAACTATTCCTCACCCGGGATGACGAATAGCGTGATATATATAGGTATAGGTAAATCATCTGGGACACCTAGGTGCCCGGGCACCTTGATTGTTTTAGGTATGTAGCGCTACATAATGACTGTTTGATTTATTTCCTAACGATTCTTCATGCAAGACTTTCCATAATTTCTTTTTATTTCCATTTTTCACTATTAGATATGCAACACTTGCCATATAATAAATCGTATTAATGTTAGATTATTTTTCTGAACAACTACGGGTACTAGTAGAGTGCCCGTGCGTTGCCACGGGCCTTTTAATCTTTTATTTTGGTTGCACATATATACGTGTATTATTGTATATAATTCGGTGAAATTTAGGCCACTTCCAACAACACTGTGCTGGAAACCTTGTCAAAGGATTCCTTTTGAATGTCGACATCATACATCTTCGTCTCTCTCATACTCTGCAAAAATAAGCATATATGAAAATACATCTTCTATATTGTCATGTGCAACAAATATATAAAGAAGAACCACTATTTATATATGTCTCTTCTAATTGTGGAGTTTTCAGTCCGCCAATCATAAAATTTTGTCAATTAACATTTTCAAAGCATCATCCGAAGCCATAGTTCTTATCTCTAATCAACAAAAGCGATATATAAAGACATATTAAAATAAAAAAAATAAGATAAGCCCATATACAATATATGTAGTCCGAGTGAGTGGCATCTGCTTTTTAGTAGAGTAAGTCGCATCCGAATTTTAGTAAGGAACTCACTTGGTAATTATTCTCCAGAAATGACTGGCTAGGGTATGTGTTATTTTTCACTGTATAAAAAGGTATGTGATATTTTTCTCACAACAAACAGTCGCTTTTCCCACAAAAAAAAAAGCAAACGGCAGCTCCTTTTCTTCTCACCTTACAATAAACAAAACAGTTCAATCTCTGACTCTCATTGCATGGCAGAACGTTCACACTCACATCTCATTCTCCCGGCCTGCTCCTTGTCACGGCTTCGTCGCCACAATCTCTCCTCGCCATGGCCTCTTGCTGCTGCCTCCCCTCAACGCCACGTCATTTAACCCGCACCTTTCTCTCACCGCCATCTCTCCTTCCCTCCACGGTGTCACCCGCCCCCTCCTCTCCCCTCCACGACATCCTAGGCCACTTCCCGGGCCAATTCCCGGTGCTAAGGAATGCACATCGTCGTAGCTCAGAGCGACCACCACAATGTGTTTTTGCTGCCATGATATATGAAATGGTATATATCATGCGCTCCTTTTGCTTCTTTTTTTGAAATAGCTATTGTCGAGGTATGTCCCCGTGCGTTGCTACAAGGCCAAACTTTATTGAGGGAATAAGAGGAGCATAAGGGGACAAACGTAAAGAAAATCAAATAACCGAAAGAAGATTATGTGGAAATAATCAGAGATAAAACATGTTTTTCTTACTCGACAAAGGCGATGCATGTGGAGTGCACACAATCACTGAACAACCTTGGTCGAGCAACCTTAATGAAAAGTAAAAGCACCACAGTTCATTCATATGAAAACATGTTCAAAAGATAAAAGCATTTGAACACATTTGGCCATAAATTCCTTGGAAGAGTAAGTAAATATGATTGAAACATGAAGGTAGCATATGTGCATCTGTGATTAAATAATGAGGCATGCAATCAAGGGAAAATAATAAAATGTTGGGTTTTTGCTCGAAAATAACACCTTGATTAAAACTTTCTTCCATCATCATCATGCTAAATTTTGCAGTTAATGGGGTATATCATAGATCAACATCATATCTGTTTTTACGTGTTTCAAGGTGGGGTTCCATTTCATGTTTCTTTGTGCTTCTAGTGTAGAGGAGTTTATATTTCACATATATCAAAAAGTAATCTTTGTATTCCATAAAATGAGTTTCAAATAGATTTTAGTGTATTAGCAGTGTTCTACAAAGAGTGCGTTAATAGTGCTAATTTTCCAATGTCAATTGATCAAGAAATGGAAGTTAAAAAATTAGTTTGTACTTGTAGTTGCATGCAACTGTGCGGACGGATAACCATTGGGAGATAAATATCAGGAATCATTAACTAAAACTGGTGATAGTTAATCCGTATCGTGTGAAATATCTTGACAAGATCATAAAACAACCAAATTGGACCGTTACCAGGTAGCCACGACCCACCCCTGAGAACAAACTCAGAAAAATATGTAAAAGATATAGCTAATATAGCGACCATATCCACGTCCATAATACAACCATAATGCATATCCACGTCCATGTCTTCCTGATATGCTTCTACGACACACTTCTCTAGGACTGGACTTAAGAGGGCTACTACACCAACAAACATAAGCATCCGATAATTGCCTATTCTTCTGATTTATTTGTAGGTTTTTATACTATACCAAGGTTGGGGGCTACGAAGAAGTGAATCTTGAGGAGGCGTCATCGATATGTATTGAGGACTCTGATCGATCATCTTAGTGCAATGAGCCACACCATCTGTAAACCATTGTAGGATACTACAAAATGGATAAAATTTCATTCAACATAAGTGCATAACAATAGTAAGTCATTCAAGGGAAATCTTAACAAGTAAACAAATTAATGTTACCATTATTCAGAAAGGAAAGATGCCTACTCATTTTGAAAAGAGTATGCCTACCCATTTTTAAAAGAGCATGCCTACTCATTGTCGTAGCCTTGGTGTCATCAGAAAGAGCCTATCTATGTAATAAAACGCTCACTGGAAAACCTCAATTGCAAGAGCAATCAGGTAGCAAGGCTCAAACAAAAGATGTAAAGCAACAAGTGATATATCTGATTGTCTTCCTCTCCATGTTGTGTCTTCTCTTCTTCTCACTTCCCTCTAGGCAGCAACCATCGTGATACCTATTTGCAGTGGCGGAGTTACCTAAAAAATGTTGGCGGGCTGGATAGTGCAAATAGCACCACCAAACTAAAAATCAATGCAATATTGTGGGATAAACTTCATGTAAAACTCCTTTTCGCTCTAGCCCAGGGCGGGCCATGGCCCTTTGAGCCTTGCCATAGCTCCACTGGTGCCTATTTGCTTGTCTTCCCTACCATGTTTTAGGAGTGTATGAAGGCTGGTGCAAATAATCCCAATTTACACAATGGGGAATGCCGGTAAAAGATAGAACGATTGGACTCACATAAGCTGGCACATAGTTTACTATGACTAATCACTCTGTTAACTGATGAGAGTGTAAACACATGCTGTTGGCTAGTAGCTAATACTGTAGAAATAGAAATATAATTTGGCATTGTAAAGGTGATCCCGCCACTACCTCATGTAGCAAATAAATCATAGGTATATAACGGATTGGAAAATAGAAATCTCACCGAGCAAGACCGGATATGTAGGACCCAGATCTGGTTTTGATGTCAATTATGTTGTGGCCGCTCCCAACCTTGAAGCAATGGTCTATCGTGGAATTCTTCCAGCTGCATATGAACTAAGATTTAGAAATTTGGCATGTAATTACTTCTGCAAGTTGTTGAACACTCAAATTTGATAACATAGTAATTCCGCCAAAACAGAATAACTAATGACAAATAGGCAAGAATCGACAACAGCCCCGCAACATACCTCATCTTCTTTCAAGTGACCCTAGTTGTTCTTTAATTAGTAGAAACACATAACGGCGGCTCAGATCATATTCCCTCTGTCCAAACATATGAACATAATTACAGGGTAAGCAAGACTTATACGATCATGGCATAATCCACCATTTTATATGGGGTGTGATAGTTCAAACGGCATGCCCCGATAATTTTCAAGTGTCAGATTTTATTTAGGGCCTGAAACAACCAGTGTTACGGCTCTAGGGTGCACATGATACAAGCATTAAAAAACATGGCATTGCACCCTCTAGCATATAATGCAATCGACCTATCAAGCAAATATATCTGGCAAAGGTCAGTGTAATCCAAACCTAGCTTATGCAAACTGCAACCAAGATAAACCTTGATGAGCTTACCCAATGGTGGTCGATACATGACTGTAAAATCAAGAACCACTGAATCTGATTCAAACACAAAAGAACAAAGGAGAGCTTATGATATCTTGCTAGCCACTGCAGCACCACCCCTCCACTGCGACCTCCTCGTCGATTCTGCAGCCGGCAGCCATACTAATGTGAGGAGATGTGGGGGCGCGGGCCGGCGAACAGAGGATGGGAACCCATGCGGGGAGGCCGCGACGGCGTCAGCAACACAAAAGCGTTGTAGATGTATGCGGCTCGGTTTAGTCGCAGGGTCGTATGTGGAGGAACTAAGGATGTTGCAGCCTGACATACAATTAGTGAGGAAAACCATTTTAAATGAAACAAACTTAGGGAGGCTGTCATTCTAAAAGAATAGTACAATTAGTTAGTGCAGCTATGAGATTCTCACACTGGATCCACAATGTCCGTTCCATGCCAACAAGCATCTGCCAACGTTACATATAAGTTTCTCTTATTTATTTTGTGTGTGGAATTTACTTGATAGTATAACTTTGCAGTCGGTATTTTCTATATAAAATATACTCTGGCATTTGAAAAGGTAGTCAAAAGATTAAGATTGTGAAATGAGCCTTCCAAGGCTCAAAACAGAACCGGTAAAATCTGGCATAAGCTAGTGTTCAAATCACTGACTATCAGTGTGCACCGTTCATTGGTACCAGACTATTAGCTATATCAGGCAGTAAAGAAACACCAAACTCATATTCTTCCTGTAAGAGAACTCACAGGGATATGTAAACAAGATGCAAACATAGCAAACATGTATGTCCAGATAATCAATTTCTGCAAATTAATCATTGGAAAACAACACTGGAGCAACACCATTCAAAGACAGTCAGACACCAACCTGCGAGTACGGATGTACTATGCTACCTCCAGATTGTTGGAAGGGATAGACTCCCAGGATCTGGAAAACCTTGCCGCTCCAACCAATCAAAGCATACAATGGTTAGCTTCAGAGCATAAATGATGTATGTAATAGTTGAGATATAGCAAAATAAAGAGAATCAAACTGGGAGGGCCCTAGGATGTTGTTCTGTAGGCAATAATGGATTCGTGAAATCTCTGGACAAGAAAAGAGATTCACCATGCGTGACTATCATGTTAACTGAAACTACACAGTAACTGTCAAGCTTTATAAAAGATGCAAACCTTAGTATTCGTTCAAGACTTGGCCTCGCCTCCATTTAGATTCAAGCCTTAGAATTCAAGGCAAAGACGTCTCAGCAAGTTCACGACTTGGCCTCACCTCAATTTGTAATGGATTTCGTAAGCTCTGACAGTAAAAGACCAACAAATGCAAGAATTGGAACATGGAAGAAGCTTAAGTGGGCATGATGCCATCGGGTTGTATGCCAAGATCGTGGTTGTAGAGCTCCCTCTATCTCCCTTGCCAAGCTCTCCCTCCGACCAGCAGTGGAACAACTGTTCCTGCTACTTTTGAACACTCCTTTCACGCTGCCGCAGATCAGTTGGCGGCGTAGGCCAGCTTTCGCTTGTATCATCACGTTGAACACAATATGCGTATATGTTTACTTTCCTTGTATCATCACAACGGATGGTATAAATCTGATTGTGTCCCTGACTCCTTGTCATAATTCTAAATCCTACACAAAGTGAAAAAAGAAAAGACAGATTTGTTAATACAACATTAGGCAAATTTGTTAATACAGCATAGTGATATTACATGCACTAACAGGATCCGTACGTGGTATCTTGTTTGCTATCGGAGAGTGTGATGCCCTTCCTCCTAATCTTATTTGAGCGCTATATCAAAAGAGGCATCAACTTTATGATATGAACTATGATAGTCCGACGCAGCAGCTCTTCCAACACAAAGGATCCAGATCTATCGATACGTGACGCTTCTTCAATAATTTCTAGAAGACCCAGGGCAGCTCAGACTTGCTTCGCTCGTGCACAAGTAAACATCAAGTGTAAAATGTCCTCCGGACCCATATGAACATTACACAGAAGTAATTTTACAGTCCTAAGCATGGAATTTTTTGTTGGAACCAAAAGAGGCGTGTTGATTCAGTTCAGCAGCTTATGAGCAAGTATGAGATTATTGGTCAACTGCACTTGCAGCTCACAGAAATTAAAGGGGCTCCTAATTTGCATTACTAATGGTTAGTCAACTACAAAACCTGAGCGCATGTACCCCTGTCTTTCAGTTCAGATTATAGATTGCAAAATAAAATCAGACAAGAAAATTGAAGCTGCCCCAAATTTGCATTGCTGATTAAGGAAACAATATATCTGGACTGCAAATTGGATAGCTGGTCATAGTCTTAATGCTTTGAACTGAACAAATTTGACAGAGGACATGGGTGCAAAGTAATACATATGTTGTGATAGTCCTAAAACTATGACTTGGCAAAATGTCAAGTAAATTAAACTACAACAGAAATCTATGAACAAAAAACGGATTGGGCACCCACCTTCTGTTGGGCTGCTGCTGCTCCGCCGACATGGAGGCTCTGCGGCGAGGCCCCCGGCTGGGTCTGGCCACATCCAACA
>NW_024118160.1:0-8374 GCF_003073215.2 Triticum urartu | reverse complement strand
CCGTTGGGTGGCTGGTTGAACAGTAGCCGGTGGAGGGCTGGATGAACAGTAGCCCATGGAGGGGTGGTTGAACAGGACCCCCGTGGAGAGGGTTGGTTGAATAGTAGCAGGTGGAGGAGCGTGAAGTGGAGGCTGGATGAACAGGAGCCCGTAGATGAACAGTTGCAGGTGGAGGCTGGAGGAGGTCGACGGTGGATGAATAGTACCCCGTGGAGGCTGGAGGAGGTCGACGGTGGAGATGAACAGTATCCCGTGGAGTCTCGTTTTGCGGTTCGCCACACCCCTCCCAATGAACAGGACCCCCGTTTCAACGGCAATGCTCCAACACAAGTCTGTTTCCTCTGTTTTGCGGTACGCCACACCCCTCCTGGTCAACAGGACCCCGTTTCGACCGTAGGAGGTCCAAGAGAAGTTCGTTTCCTCCGTTTTGCGGTATGCCAGACCCATCCCGATGAACAGGATCCCGTTTCGACCATGGCCAAACGAACACAAGGCTGTTTCCTCCGTTCTGCAGTACACCAGGGCTCGTTTCCATCGGTTGTTCCGTCCAAGCCGGTTGGCTCCCGATGAACAACACGCGTTTCGTTGCCTCCCGATAAACAAGACGCATTCCGTTGCCACCCCATGAACACGACGACGTCACAGCTTCTCCGTTCCGACCCAGCCATGTACACGAGCCCTGGCCATACGTATGCGCGAGTAGGAGTTCGAGACCCCACCTGTATGTACGTATGTGGCCGTATTTTCTTTCTTGCACCCTGGCCAATGTACGTGCGTCTACATGCTATGTGCGCGCCTCCACGACGACATGTGCGCGCCTCTACATTGACTAGTATGTACGTACACGTTCGCGACCAAAATGACAAAGCTACGTACGCTTCGACCAAGTGGGTCCCGACTGTCAGCCACTTCCTTGCGTGCGAAGATGTAGCTGGTGGGTCCTAGCAGTCAGGGGGGAAACGTTTTTTCGCGAAATACGGTGGCCCGTCTGGTGGGTCCCTGCTGTTAGGTGGAGGAATAATTATTTTGCGCGTAATAAGGAGGCACTTCCTTGCTGCGGCCGTGGACCCAGCTGTCAGCCTCTCCACGTACAGTACTCTTCCGACGGAAGTCGTTCGTTGACCACATTGACCACGCCGCGCCGAGAGCACCAGGGCGGTGGACGACGGCGAGGCCTAGGAAGGGGACGACACGGAGCCGGGGAAGACGCGGCAGTCGATGACCATGCGGAGGGGAGTACGTGGGTTGACTGCTTCGGCTGCGGTGTGAGGCTGCCGTCGCTGGAGAATAACAGGAGGTGTGGGTGAGTATAGAGGGATGGCATGGCCAACGGTGGCAGCACAGCCGGACACGAGAGGCAGGAGCAGGCGGCACGGCCCACGCTTGTTTGGGCGGCTGGAGCAAGAAGACCAGAGGTTCAAGAAGCAATATGGCCGTTGGATGGACATCGTATGGTCACTGGATCTAGAATCGTTCATATTGACTAAGTTGACAAAGCCCTCTGTCCCCGTCATCTTAGTAGGCCCACAAGTCAGCCTCCCACTATGGTGGGTCCCAGCTAGCAGGGGGGTATTCATTTTTGTGTGCGTAATAACGAGGCACTTCATTGCGTGCGAAGATATAGCTGATGGGTCCGACCTGTCAGCGGGGGAACGTTTTTTTTCGTGAAATACAGAGGCCCTTTCGGTGGGTCCCAGCTGTCAGGTGGAGGAATCATTATTTTCCTCATAATAAGGAGGCATTTCCTTGCGTGCGGTCGTGGACCCAGCTGTCAGCCTCTCCACGTACAGTCCACTTCCGATGCATGTCGTTCGTTGACCACGCCGCGCCGAGAGCACCAGATCGATAGACGAGGCGAGTAGTGGCGGAGCTACAGCAAGGCCGAGTGGGCCATGGCCCGCCCAGTCCCTGAGTTTTTTCTATTGTATACCTACTGTTGGGCCATGCAAAATAAACCTAGATACGTATTTCCTTCAGCCGGCCCGCCCAACTAATTGGGCCAAGCTCCGCCACTGACGGTGAGACCTAGGAAGGGAACGACACGGAGCCAGGGGAAACTCGGCAGTTGTTTCCCGCGCGCATGGCAGTGCGAGGGTTTACTGGTTCGTCTGCTGTCGCTGGAGAATAACAGCAGGTGTGGCTAGGCCAGTGATGGGAGAATTATGGGGAGGTGAGGCCTGCGCGGCAGCATAGCCGGCCGCGGGAGGAGGGAGCAGGCAGTCCCGCCGGCACTTGTTTGAGCGGCTGGAGCAGGAAGAGCAGAGATTGAAGAAGCACGACGGCTGTTGGATGGACATCCAACAGTCACTGCTCTCGTGTGTTGACTAAGTTAACACGGCATTTTTCTTTTGACTGGAAACTGTGGAGCAACAGCCCCACAGTACTTTATTATAGCTCAACCAACAAAATACAAAAGGTTATGGAACAAAAGTTAGGCTACTCACCTATAAGGTTAGACCACTCACCTATGGTACTATGCACATAATTACAAGATGGTTTACATAATTACAAGGAGCCATCTAGGGCAAAGAATTTATGCAATGGAGTAGCAAAGGCTTTAAACTAGGATTGAATCTGTGAGAAAGCAGGGTAATATCATGGATGAAATTTCTCCTCCATGCTGCAAAGGTATGCCTCTCATTTCTGAAGATTCTTCCATTCCTCAATAACCAGACATTCCAAGAAGCAAGATAAACAACCTCTTTGAAGAAAGGCTGGCCAAAGCTCTTCCTGGCAGCAATTAGGCACTCTAAAGGAGACAGACCAGCAAGCCATTGAATTTGCAAAAAATTCCAGACTCTTGAACTAAATTGACATGTAAAGAAAAGATGATCTCTGTCTTCAAGGGCTTGAGCATGACAAAGGGGGCAAGTGTTGTCCTCCTGAGATGATATCCAGTGCCTCCTAACCAGCATATCTCGGGTGTTGAGCCTACCATTAAGCATTAACCACGCAAAAACCTTGATCTTCATTGTTGATCTACTCTCCCAAATCCACTTGGCCGGCATATCAGTAGGAAGAGGGCATGCATCGTTGCATAGTAGCTTTTGGCAGAGAATTTTCCTTTTCCTGGAATCCATGACCAAGAATCATTGATACTATCATCAATATTCATATCAAGCAGGCCATTTTGCACTGTGATCATTTTCTCCATTACTTCTGGCGATAAAGGCAGATGGAAGAGCTCAGACATATCAAGAGTGTTGATAACGTGTCTTACAAAGACCTTGTCATCAACAGCAAAAGAGAATAGCCTGGGAAACCTCTCTCTGAGAGGAATAGACGAGCCCAAAAAAATCCAAGCATCAAACCAGAAGAGAGCAGAGTTGACACGGCGTTGCGTGTGCGTCAACCTTATTTTTAGGAAAGCATACGCGTCAACCTGTAGTAGGCGCACAAGTCAGCCTCAAATTTGTGGAAAACAGCATACAACCCATCTGCCATTATTTCTAATAATTTACAGCCCATTTGCCAATTCTTAAAAAAAAATTGGAGCCCATCTTCTTTTTGTTAGCATTACACCCCATATTGTGGCCACGGTTAAAAATTATATGAAATTTTGCATATTTCGGTGCGGTCAACTGTTTTTAATCCCGAAATATCGAGTCACATTCAAACTATTTTGGAAAATGATTTATATAAATATAAAATCCAAATAATTGTCCAGGCAAAAAAATCAATGGAATTTAAAATCTTGTAATTCAAAATGAAACTAATTCCCGGTTTGATGTGTTTTAAAAATGTACAACCCATTTCTGGGCAAACCGAATGAACTCTCTCCTCGTCTTGAAAGATTTGCAGCCCAGTAGGGCTGATAAAGCAAGTAGGCCTCGTTTGGGTATTTCTTTTAAAAGATAGAACTGGGCTAGCCATTTTCAGCAAGAAAAAAACACAACTGGGCTCATGATGTGGTAAACATAAATAAAACCCTGGCTAGACGGGCCAAAGCCCCCGCACAACCCCGTTGTTACCCTGATCCGTCGCTAAAACAAGTATAAATAATAACTGCTTGTTCCTAAAAAAAGTAAATAACAATTGCGTGACCTGTTGGGTCCCTGGTGTTAGCCGCTTGTTGTGTAATTCTCTCGTTTATTGACTACGTTGACAATGGCGTGAGACCCAGATGTCCAACCATTAGGAGGAACCATTTTTTGGGGCTTGTAATAACGAAGCACTTGCTTGCGTACTGCCATGACGCTGGTGGGTCCCTACTGTCATACTCTCCGCATACAGTCATATCCTTGTTCCTCTCGGTTGTTGACGGTGTCGAGAACACAAGAGGGCGGCGCGCTGCGCACGGCGAGCGAACCAAGGTCGAGGACGATGGCGAGGCCTCGGACGAAATGAACAGGAGCCGTGGAAGATGCGCCGGTCCAGTCGCAGGCAGAGGGGAGTACGAGGGTTGACTGGTTCAGGTGCGGGTGCATGTTGGGGCTGACATCGCCAGAGAATAGCAGGATGTGTGGGGGAATAGAGGGCGGGACTAGCCAACATTGGAGGGTATGGTAGGGCGGCGGAGGCGTAACCAACCATGGGAGCCGGCAGCAGGTGGAGCCGACGGGGTGGTTTGGTTTGGGCGGCTGGAGGAAGAAGACCAGAGACAGAAGATACACGACAGATGTTGGATGTCAATCCAACAGTTGGTAGGCAGAAATGTTTGTTGACTAGCTAGTAAGTCGACACCACCTTGGATAGGCTATTTCCTCATGGGTCCCAAATGTCAGAATCCAAATCTGTCATGGTCATGTAGCCTTTCCTATGAAAATTTACAGCCCATTTGGTGTGCTAGTTCGAAATAAGTTTGTGGGTGCTGGTGGGGGCTAATCACTTGGCTTCTGTAATGCACAGTGAGCTCAAGCAGCCGACGAGAGTGATGTTATTTCCCTTGGTTGGGATTTGTTACAATATTTCACTCTAAATTAAATGAATGACAAGCCATTTTCCTTGTTTCAAAGAAAATATGACAGTCATAGCCGAGTTGAAAAGGGCAAGAACATCTAACTCCAGCTTACAAACTATACAAAAGCACGAGGGTTAATTGTTCATCGGGTTTAGACAAAACCCAGGTTGAAAAGGGCAACAACATCTAACTCCAGCACTATTTTCGGCAGTCACAGTCAAATGGATCGGTCAGGTCCATAGAATGAACATCCTGGGTCGTAAACTTTCCTAGATTATGACCACAATATGTTGTAAATAGAAGCCCGGGATGTTCAGAAGCTCTTTTTCCCACCTGAAACTCCTTTTTTGCTCTTAGACATACCCATCCTTGAAAACCATGCTGCTGATAAACTTAAGCCTAATGGACAATAGTAACCTCGCATTCAGCAGGCAGAATGTGACAAATCTAGTGTTTGCATGGTTGGCTACATATCGTTCTAGCCTTATTATCTTCAATCGAATGTCATGAGAAGTGAGAAAATCCCGGTGCTTATGAATCCACCGATTGGTTATAACTTTCTTACCTGTCATGTTGCCTAAATAGAAACAATTACTACTAGTACAGTGGAGACACTCTACAGCTACCAGAAAAACAATTACTTATACTACTAGTAATGTGGATAGACTACCACTTCTGGCTCCTCCTAGGTCATCGAAACGTCTCCCTCTACTGAATGCCGTTTTACTTTTGTTCACCGACATGCAGGCCATGCCGCACACGGGCCCAAATGCCATCCACCCAATTAGAAGGTAGTATGCAGGCGGAGAGTCACCTCGGTCATAGCGCGGCAGTAATGAGCCATCATTTCACAAAACCCCACCTCCCCGCAGTCTAAGTTTGACGGACGAAGCAACCATCATTTCACTCTTTGTTGAATCCTCTTCTCCCTCACCCCGTCTTCAAGAAAGCCAACACTCGCATCTACCAGTGTTCTTCTCTCCAAACGTAGGGAAGGTAAGGGGATCCGTGATATTGGTATATTTTTGTTCAGAGAAAAAAAAAGAACTTTTGCAAAGCAGTAACCGATCCTCACTCTCTTTTTTGTTTCATTGTCATTGTCATTGCGATTGTGTTTTCCTTTTATTGGTCTCCTAGTATTCGTCAGTTTCATGATGGACCAAGGAGAACCAGGCAAAGATCTGTCGATATTGGAGTAGACGCGGGAGGCTGATCCCCATGAGACAGAGAGCTCCAAGAAGATGGAGGCATCCACCGAGCCGACCCCAGATACGCTCACAACCACTACTGAGATGGTCAAAGCCCCGTTTGTGGTTACAGCCCCCTTGGCACTACAGGAGCAGTTTTCCCCTTTCGAGGATGTGCCCCCCCCCCCGTTGAGCTGCCCAAGGTGATTTTCTTTTTTGCCAATCTCGATTGTGGTTTTTCATCTAAGTATGTGGTGATGAATAATGCAAAATTTTATGAGCTTCGATGCCATGCTATACATAGCAGTTTAAATAACTTGTGTTTCTTATATTGGAAAGTAATTCAGAATTTGTTTTTGTTTCAATTAGAGCCTTGATGCAGACAAGGATTGTGTGGTTGTACATGTCACTCGCTATGAGGTGGATGACCTGAATATACGCATTGGGAAAACATAGTTATTAGGCTGTTGGATCATGGAAGCCGTTTGCGCTTATAACGATGTCGAGTTGTATTCCAGCCTCACTGTTGTCAGGCGTGTTGTCCAGGGTGTACTGAAGCACCAGAAGTTCAAAGCTACTCCTTCGTTTGTGAGGCATACTATTCTTGTCAAGCTTACGCAGGAAGATGATGTGGCATGCCTCCACAAACAAGTTTATGAGTGGCAAGGCCACAAGGTTATCTTCATGAAGGTTCACAGGATTGAGCTGCTGCCGGACGTCCTCGATGATGTTCATGGCAAGGTTCGGCTTGTGTCCAGCCCAAATTAGATCGAGGCATGAAATAGTTGCCCCATCTAGTGTTTAATACTAGTTTGGATTGTGTCTACTTATCCGAACCTTGCCTATTATCAAGCCCTCTAGGGCTAGTACTCTGTTTGAATCCGTCTATGGGAACTGCTGCTACTTTTGTGTGCCCGTGAATCATGTGAGAACCATCATAATTGTTGCCGAAACAGATGAGTCCTCACTAGTTTTTTCATGAATATGGCATGGTAAGACATAAGTTGTCATAGTTTATCATACGAGCAGTGTGTGTTTGATGAAATAGAGTACTCGTTCGAGAACTATGCACCGACGTATACATAAGTACTTGTAAACATATTGGTGCTACCCCGCTTGTAAGCAGTTGTGCAAAACACGGCACATTGGCTCAACTCGCTTCAACACTAGGCTATCGACTAGCTAACAATCAATAATTTGATGTCTGACATATAAGCAACTACTCCCTCCTTCCATCTATATAGGGCCTAATGCGTTTTTCAAGAACAACTTTGACTATTGACAAAATTAATAATACATGACATGCATAATGTGAAAATTATATCATCGAAAGCTCCTTTCACATACGAATTTGACGATGTGCTTTGTGTAAGTTGCATGTCATATATTATTGCTCTAACATTTGGTTAAAGTTAGCCTCAAAAAGCGCATTAGGCCCTATATAGATGGAAGGAGGGAGTATGTATCTTGTTACAGTGGTTCATGCAGTTAATTGAGGCCACAATGTAAATTCCAAACGTTTACACGCTAGTCCAGCGTTCATGTGGAACACTCACATTAAACTCGGCTTCATAAAAAACTTGAAAAGCATAAGTTAAGCAACTTTATACATCTTAATGATTCATAGAACATAACAAACATATACTAGTTCACATCAAAAGACAAAGTTGTGAGAAGGTTCACAAATTAGGACAAAAACAAGAAAGGCTTCTCTGAGCAAAGGGCCTCCCGGCAGGCTTAAATTTCCTGGAGCACCGGTAAGTATCGGTAAGTATCCCGATTATTGTCACTTCGGAGTTAACGGATCATAACACATAATAGGTGACTATAGACTTGCAAGATAGGATCAAGAACACTCATATATTGATGAAAACATAATAGGTTCAGATCTGAAGTCATGGCACTCAGGCCCTAGTGATAGCATTAAGCATAGCAAAGTCATAGCAACATCAATCTCAGAACATAGTGGATACTAGGGATCAAACCCTAACAAAACTAACTCGATTACATGATAGATCTCATCCAACCCATCACCGTCCAGCAAGCCTACGATAGAATTACTCACGCACGGCGGTGAGCGTCATGAAATTGGTGATGGAGGATGGTTGATGATGACGATGGCGACGGATTCCCCTCTCCGGAGCCCCGAATGGACTCTAGATCAGCCCTCCCGAGAGGTTTTAGGGCTTGGCACTGGCTCCGTATCGTAAAACACGATGAATTCTTCTCTCTGGTTTTTTCTCCCTGAAACACAATATATGGAGTTGGAGTTGGAGTCGGAGAGGCA
>NW_024118159.1:0-9661 GCF_003073215.2 Triticum urartu | reverse complement strand
TAATACAAGTATCTATGTAAACATACAAGTAAGAATATTTTTCCTTTCAGAAAGAAGATAAAACAAGAGGCTCACCACGGTGGTGCCGGCGATGAGCTCGGCGCGGGTGATCGACGGCGGTGAAGACGGGGACGGGGCATGACGGACTGCTAAACCTAGACAAATATTATGGAAAATGGAGCTTGGAGGTCGAGCTTGGAGAGGAGAAAGCTTAAGTAGTGTGGCTCGGGCATTACATCGAACACCTTGTGTGCATAGGAGGTGAGCTAGAGCACCACCAAGCCCTCTCCCCCTCGGCCAGAGAAAAACAGAGCACTGGGGTGGTCTGCTCGTGAGCGAGGGGTATACATAGGCATCTCATTGGTCTCGGTTGGTGACATGAGCTGGGACTAAAGGGGAGCCCTTGGTCCCGGTTCAAGCCACCAACCGGGACCAATGGTGGTGGGCCAGGAGCGAGGCCCATTGTTCCTGGTTCATCCCACCAACCGGGACCAAAAGGTCCATATGAACCAGGACCAATGGCCCATGTGGCCCGACCGGCCCCCTGGGCTCACGAACCGGGACCAATGTCACATTGGACGTTGGTCCCGGTTCTGGACTGAACCGGGACTAATGGGCTGACCCAGCCTGGACCAAAGCCATGTTTTCTACTAGTGTATATTGACTCAATCACCATGAATTCGCTTACATCTCTCAAGTTACAGGGAGGTAGAAGAAGATCAGAGGAGGGAGACGACGAGAAACCAGAGACGGGAGAGAGGGACGCTAGCCAGCCAAGCCAGGCCGAAGCCTTTCGATCCAAGCCGCGTCGCTCATTTCCAGCTCCACCCGTATATGTAGTCATTGCTTTCCATGGCTTCTCCGCAGGCCCATGGCCCAAGAGCGGCCCACTGTCCAGTCCAGGTAGTAGTTGTAGGGAAGCTTGCTGACAATCCTTTCAATCGCCAAGCAGGCTGGTCCACCAAACTCACCGTCGATGTCTAGCCTCTTACCGCTGACAAGACTAGACACCGTCGGCTTAACCACCACCATGGTCCATGGATGACCACCACAACCATCCTCGTGCACTGAGAATAGTTGAAGGACCATCACTTAGGGACGCCGCCCTAGAAATCGGGAGCCTACAATGGACCTGAACCCACTAGGCTCCCATCACCGGGCGCACCAAGCCGTCGGACGACAGATCAAGACAGCAGCTCGGCTCGAACCGCCACCCATCGAGGACAGAAGAGGCCAAGGTCGCAGACACCCACGCCAGATCCGAGCAGGGGGAAGCGGGCGATCCGTTGGGTCAAACGCCATCTATCGCAGACAGAGGTCGGAAGCCTCGATCCACCTGCCCCTCGTCACACCTAGACGCCACCCGACGCCGCCGGAGAAACGCTGACCACCATACCGCCGTCACAGCATGAGAAAGGAGTGGCCCCACCGCTGACAACGCCCCATCGGCTTTGCCCGCTGCCGCTTTCTGGTGACGGCGAGGGAAGAGAGCGCAGAGAAGGATGTCTGGGGGCGGTTGGATTGCGGCTCTGCCCGAGCCGCCCCGGATAGGGACGACGCAGGGGACGGGCGGTTGTTTTTTGCTACATGCGTACATGGGATCCGCGTGTGGAGGGAGAGGTAAGTTACAAAACTTACAAAATAAATATGGGTTTCCATACCAAACTTCTAAATGTTTTTATTAGGTTGAAATGATTTTTTCAACAGCATATTCAACATTACTCTTGTCTCAAACTTCTCGTGAAAACAAGAATGGTGGTCAAACCCAATCCAAATTTCGACATGTGATTCAACATATACGAGCCTATTTATGTTTAGATAAATAAATAAAACATGGATTTAATGATGGGACAGTGTAACTGGTTGATTTTGATGTAGTATGAGACCACCAGTCCTTTTCCAGTCAGATCACATGCCCCAGTTTCCTATCCAATGCGTCAAAATAGCGCTGATGCATTCAGTGGATCCCTCAGTTTCGGAAAGTTTCTAGGACTGGTTAGAAGTTTATGTGTGTCTTTTCCTTTTTGTTTTTTGTGTGTTTTCTCTACCAGTTTTCATTGGGTTTTATCTCTTTTTTACTTAATTTTCCAAATACATGTTGAACATTTTTCGTACACAGGCTGACATTTTTAAGATATATGATAACATTTTCAAATGCATGTTTAATATTTATTTGAATGCATGTTCAATATTTGTAAAATACATTTTGAATACATTTTTCAATATATAGTGGAAATTTCTAAACACACGTCTGAACACTTTTAAAAAATGTCATGAACAATTTTTTTAAAAATTTGCTAACATTTGATGAGTGTTAGAACATCTTCTAAGCACACACATTTTTATATGTTCTTAATTTGTTTCTAAAATTGCAGCAACAAAATTTTACATTTCATGAAGATTTCTTTAAATGTCATAAAACATATTTTTTAAAGCCCAAACAATTTCTTAAATGTCATAATTTTTTCGTATGATATGTCATCTTTACATATTTCACGTACACTTTTTTATTGTTGGTCAACATATTTTGAAACGTGTGTACATTCTTTTAAATATCACAAACGTTTGTTTGAATGCTATGACCAATTTTGAAAACGAACCAATTTTCAGATTTCATTAACTTTTTTTAATGCGTGGTGAGCATTTTTTCAAAATCGAAGTAAAGTAACTTTTTAAATATTTTTTATGAAATAATTTTTATATATACTCCATCCATCTCAAAATAAGTGACTCAACTTTTTTTAAATATGTAAAGATGACATATCATAGGAAAAAATTATGACATTTAAGAAATTGTTTGGGCTTTAAAAAATGTGTTTTATGACATTTAAAGAAATCTTCATGAAATGTAAAATTTTGTACTAACTTTGAGTTAGTACAAAGTTGAGTCACTTATTTTGTGACGGAGGGAGTATAATATTAGGCTGGCGCATTGGACATGGGTACGTTCTCTTCTTCTTTTTTATGAACAGTATGGATACGTTCTCAACTAGCATGTTGCCCGGGCATCGCAAGAACAAGAAATCGGCTCATCTACTCTCCGTTTTTTTTTTCTTGGAAGTAAACCGGCTCATCCTGGCATACACACGCCTTCACAGACCACAGCTCCATGTCGACGTCCATGCTGGCAGGTGACAGCTCGCTATCTATCCCCGGCCACCCGTCGCCGTGCCGGCTCTAGACGCCTCGTCGTTTCACCGGCCAGTGCTACTGCAACCGGCGAGCATGAAACGGACAAATCTGTCGTTCGGATTGGTGACCGGCTTGTCGCCGCTGTTCTGCAGATGTGGTTTTTGTTTTTGCCGGCCGCCGGGGCCGGGCGGGAGGTTGTTGCCTTCACCGGATGCGAGCGCCAACGGGTGACTGATCGTCCTCGCGAGCTGACTCGGACAGCCGGTCAATTTATTGTACTACAAGAGCACCCTAAAACCATGATCGAACCTAGATATTTGATTTGTTTGCTACTCTCTCCAGGACTACATATAAAATAAAATGAGTGAATCTACACTCTAAAATATATCTATATACATCCCTATGTATCCATATTGAGTTTCTAGAAAAACTTATATTTAAGAATGAAGGGAGTAGAATAATTTAGTGATACTTCATGGTACGGTGAACGCAGGATCTAGGAAAGATTGCAGTTTCGTTGTCAAGGAGACGTGCACACTCGACTCACAAACACAAGAGACAAGACAAAAATAATGGGTCCTACTAGGATTCTCACTTGACCAAGACTCAAAACAAATCAAGTCGATAAAATAATCATGAATAAATGAACATGGTAGAAAATTTATAAAAATATAGGATCGCAATATTTGGCACATGTGTGTCACATAGCAAAAACTATCACACACCTCATTTCTCTTATTTAATTATATGCATGATTGTATTAGAATGAATCAGTGTCTTCTTTCACATGTGTTCCTTTCTCTAATTACATGCATGCACTAGAGGACAAAAAAGATGATGTCATTTTAGATTCTTCTTATTTCGGAAATTCAAAATGTTTTGTAGCTCAAACCATCGGTCCACGCAAAAATTGTTTTCACATAAAAGATTCGTCACGACGAAATCTTCAAAACTAGATCCCAAGTTGGTATGTTTCGGCAATATTTTTTTCAGGTCAAAGGTTACCACACTTGGGTTACATAAGTTACCAGCCCTTTGATATGCAACTTACCATATTATTTGCACATAAGTTACCGATGGTATAAACATGGTTCTTCACCCTTCTCCATATGCACATGCATATATGCACCAGAGGACAAAAAAGTTGATGTCATCATAGATTCTTCTTGTTTCAAAATTTTAAAATGTTTTGTAGCTTAAATCGTCAGTCCTATGCAAAAATCATTTTCGCATAAAAGATTTATTGCGATGAGATCTTTGGAACTAGATCCCAGGTGGATATGTTTCAATGACTTTTTGTGGATCAATAGTTAACACACATGGGCTACATAAGTTACCACGCCTATGGTATGCAAGTTATCATACCCCCTTCGTCTCAAAATTCTTGTCTTAGATTCGTCTAGATACGGATGTATCTAATACTAAAACGTGACTTGATACATCCGTATTTAGAAAAATCTGAGACAAGAATTTTGGGACGGAGGGAGTACTATTTACCGTGTTATTTTCACATAAATTACTTGAATTTGTTTTCAACAACAAAAATTCCCTTGGTCAAAATTATCGTGGTGTTTGTATGTAAGTTATCGGATATGTGGTTCGTATATTACCGTGTTATTTCCACATAAGTTACCGGAGTTATGTTTTTTAACAATATTTTACTCCTTGATCAAAGTTACTGCGTGTGTTTGTGTGTAACTTATCGGATACAAGGTCTATATATTACCGTGCTATTTTCACATAAATTACCGGTGGTATGTTTCGACAAAAATAGTTCCCTTGGTGGAAATTACTGCTGTATTTATACGTAAGTTATCGGGTATGCCGTTCGTATATTATCATATTATTTTCACATAAATTATCAAGGGTATATTTTCAACAAGTTTCCCCCCTTGGTCAAAGTTACCGTGTTATTTATATGAAAGTTATCGGGTATGCGGTTTATACATTACCATGCTATTTTCACATAAGTTATCGGATATGTTTCAACAACTTTTTCCTTCTTGGTCAAAGTTACCGTGGTGTTTGTATGTAAGTTATCGGGTATGTAGTTCGTATATTACCGTGCTATTCTCACATATGTTATCGGCAGTACATTGTTCAACATTTTTTTCCGCATTGATCAATGTTACCGTAGTGTTTGTATGTAAATTATTATCAAATATGCGGTCTGTGCATTACCATACCATTTTTTTACACAAGTTACCGGGTATATTTTTCAAAAACTTTTTCTTCTTTGCTCAATGTTATAGCGATGTTTGTATGCGAGTTATTAGACATGTTGTTTGTATATTACCATGTTGTTTTCATAAAAATTACTGAAGGTAAAAAATCCCGATTGCTCAAAGTTACCGCGGCGTTTGTACATAGGTATGTGATGTATATATAACCATGATATTTAAACAGAAGTTACCGAGGTATGTATTCAACAATCCCTCCTCCCCCGGTAAAAAAATAACATGTGTTTGTATTTAAGTTATCAGGTCTGTAATGGATAAATTATCATGCTATTTACATAGAAGCTACCAGGGTTATGTTTTCAATAACTTTTTTTCCTGAGTCAAAATTAGCGTGATGTTTGTACCTAAATTATCAAGGTTGTGGTGCGTAAATTACCGTGCTATTCATACTCCCTCCGTCCGCGAATAAGTGTACATCTAGCTTTTGTTCTAAGTCAAAGTTTTAAAATTTTGACCAACTTTATAGAAAATAGTAGTAACATATATGACATCAAATTGGTATATTATCAAAGTACATTTCAAAACGGATCTAATGATATTAATTTAGTGTCATAAATGCTTTTACATTTTCCTAGAAAGTTGGTCAAAGTTTTAAAACATTGACTTAAGACAAAATCTAGATGTACACTTATTCGCGGACGGAGGGAGTACAAAAGTTCCTGATGTACGTTTCAACATTTTTTCCCGGTAAAAATACCACAGTGTTTGTATGTGCTATTTTAAGGGGGTATATTTTCGACAAGTTTTTTCCCGAGTCAAAATGACTCATCTAAAATACAAGATCATGCCAAATTACTCATCTTGTCAAACAAACAAAACCATGCTTCTCACATATAGTTCAGATGCATAATTAACTGGAAAAGGAAACCATGCTTGACGCATATAATTCAGATGTATAAATAACCAAAGAGGAAAATCATGCTTGACTCTTATTGTCCAGATGCATAATTTTCTTGACTCATATAATTTAGATGAGTAATTTTGCTCAAGTTGAATGAAAGCAAAATTACGAGCCAATGAACAAAACCATGCTTTAGTCGTATATAATTCAGTAGTTCAGATGCATAATTTTCCTTGTTGAACTAGGTCTTAATTATGAGTCATGCAGGAATCATGCATCATGCTGATATGAACCCAAATTCTGTTGAAGTTCCTTTAGCGACCCAACAAGGAATGCAGAAAAAAATACTCACAGGATCCAGAACACAAGAATTAACTGAAGAACACCAGAATTTATAGATGAAGAGGAGAAACCAGTCAAGATTTAGGATGGGAATGGACCGGGTCGGCCCGCCGGGTCACTGACCCGACCCAAAAATTCAAGGCCAATGGGTCACATGGGTCGGTTTCAAACAAGATTTGGGTCAACAGGGCCGGCACCGAATGACCCGTTGGGTCAGCGGGGCCGGCCCGCCTTATAGTCTTATAGCTCACAACAGCCGCAATCTTCATCCTGCCGACTTTGTCGTAAGAGCCAATTTTACAATGCAGTCAGCTGTATAATTTTTGGCGAACGCTCGCGTATATGAACAACAAAATTGTCTTGATATGTTTCATCAAAATGCGCATGTAAAAAATCACAAGTAGACGGCTTAATTTTTTCCTATTACTATGTATTAAATATTTTATTAATTCTTACACTAGCTAGATTCCATTAAAGCGTGTCTAATTTTAACATCTCATTTGTGCACAAGACAATGTAAATCGAGAATTTGGGTTGACCCGGAATGCCCATCGGGCCAACAAGGCCACTGACTATTTTTTATACGGGTCAACCCGTGGCTTCTCAAATTAGTCTTGGGGCCATGAGGGCCGGGTCCAAGGTCAGGGCCGGGTCGGCCCATTCCCATCCTGAGTCAAGATGCATGTCAGTCACTCGCTTCTGCAAGGAAATCACCCGAATAATCCTAAAAAATAACCAGGAGCCGAACCCTTGCTCACTTTGTCAGCCCCACACGAAATGCTTGCCTGCTTGTCAGCCATCGCCGCCTTTCGTTCAGTCCGCTGGAGATCCCCTGCGACGCCCGGATCCAGTCTCCGCCGTCCCTGACCTTGGTATCCCCGGATCCGGAAGGTGTGCCGCCGGCCTGCTTGAGCCAGTCGTCTTCGTTTCCGTCGCTCGGCTTCACGTCGTCCCTAGCGTGTGGACTGCGCCGTCAGCCATCGCCTCGTCTCTGTTCACGCCGTCAGGGATGAGGTATGCAGCTGTCGGAGCCACTTGTCGCCATCCCTCCTGATTCTCTCCAGCCTGCACCTCCGGTGAATGTCCGCCCGGCCGCGTCTCCCTCTCCTCCGCTTCTTCCTCATCCCACGTTTCAATCTGTCTCTGTCGGGATGCAGCACGCGGGCGACAAGGTGGGGCCATAGTTGTTGCAGTTGCCAGAGACGAGGCTGTAGGTGACCTCGAGATCTCGATCGGGTGGCTCCCGATGCATGAGGTCGTTTTGGCAAACTATCACATGGTTGCCACATACATATTTCGAAGAATATATGCTCGCCGCTTCTTTTACTACTCCCTCTGTTCCTTTATATAAAGCGTATTTGTTTTTCTCTACTACTATTAAACAAGCAAACATATTCTTCACTATGCCCACCCAGGTAAACGTACACAGGGAAAAACAAGACAAACTACCACCCCAAGATTAGGCATCTAACCGTCCAGATTAAAGTCAGGCCCCACCTGTGTGCGTTTAGCAATTTAGAATAGCGGACGAAACTCTGCAGTCGATCGAACAATTCCACCTCCCCGCAAAAAAAATCAAGCCAATCAATTACAGAAAAACAACCACAATTACGGCAATTGATATGTCCGCCTCACAACAAACGGCTAAACTTACGGGAATCAACTCGATCTTCCTGCCTTTGCCCACCCGGACGTACGTCGCAGCCGCCCAGCCTGTCCTGCGCCATCGCCGCCATGCGCAGCGGACGACGCCCGCGCCGACGAGCTTCTAGCCAACGCAGATGCAGACTATCCTCTTGTGCGCAGTATGTGGCCAGTGCCATCCCAGTTAATCTCGATGTCTTTCTGCGATGTCGAAGTTCAAACGCACATTGCAGTGAGACGTCGGCGCCGCCAAGCCACTGTTGCGCCATCACCGTCCAGCGAGTGTTGGCCATCGCCGCCTTCAGCAGCCGACGACGTCGGCGCCAACCAAGTCCTCAGCCAACGCACCTGCCTGCACAAGGGAAATTCTATTTAGCAAATATGTGTGTACTTCATTGCTTCCCTAATCCCTGTCAAATTTGCATCTTTATAACAATGTTCTTCACTGTTTTGCATATTTACAACAGTGTGCTGATCAGTGCATAATTTTTGGGCAAACCATAATAGATCTACCTCCTGTGACTTCAGCATGAATTTTAACGATGCATCAAACTGGAGCCCTCCATCATGTTGTTTTAACAGTATAGTATTCGAATATGTATGACTGAATGAATAAAACCCTGTATGATCTATTTGTAACCCAGTCCAAGAGAGAGAAGAAGAAAGTCCCAGTCCAAGAATATGAAACCAACTCATTTGTTTTAACAATATAGTATTCAAATTTGTTTTAACATTCTGGCTCTATGGATGAATCTGTGTCGACTTGGCATGTAAACGAACCTATTCAGGACATAGTCAAACTTAGCATGTAAATGATCTATTAAGGACACGGTCATTCTCTTGTTGATACTGTTGGAAATATGCCCTAGAGGCAATAATAAATTAGTTATTATTATATTTCCTTGTTCATGATAATCGTTTATTATCCATGCTAGAATTGTATTGATAGGAAACTCAGATACATGTGTGGATACATAGACAACACCATGTCCTAGTAAGCCTCTAGTTGACTAGCTCGTTGATCAATAGATGGTTACGGTTTCCTGACCATGGACATTGGATGTCATTGATAACGGGATCACATCATTAGGAGAATGATGTGATGGACAAAGACCCAATCCTAAGCCTAGCACAAGATCATGTAGTTCGTATGCTAAAACTTTTCTAATGTCAAGTATCATTTTCTTAGACCATGAGATTGTGCAACTCCCGGATACCGTAGGAGTGCTTTGGGTGTGCCAAACGTCACAACGTAACTGGGTGGCTATAAAGGTACACTACAGGTATCTCCGAAAGTGTCTGTTGGGTTGGCACGAATCGAGACTGGGATTTGTCACTCCGTGTAAACGGAGAGGTATCTCTGGGCCCACTCGGTAGGACATCATCATAATGTGCACAATGTGATCAAGGAGTTGATCACAGGATGATGTGTTACGGAACGAGTAAAGAGACTTGCCGGTAA
>NW_024118158.1:0-8571 GCF_003073215.2 Triticum urartu | reverse complement strand
GAATGGAGTACGGGTGAGAGTTTTTCCCCGCAGATAGAACTGCCACAAGAACGACTGCCGGGATTAGTTCTCCAGGTAGTTTCTTTGCCCTGATGAATGGTTTTTTTGCGGGAACCTGATGAATGTATTTGCCGGCACTTTATTTTCTACCGGCAGATTAGTCGTGGAGTAGGAACTACATCTACCGGTAGTTTGGCTGCTCGTACAAAGACATTTACCCAGCACGTAATATGCCAGCACATGTTGTTCCACAAGGAGTGCATTATATCCCTAGTTTAATATTCAATCACTATGTTGAGCCAATCAGGATAGATCAAACAGCTTATACATACATTTCAATCAATGTTAGTACATGCAAGGCCTCATTATATAACATTAAACGATCAAATACATATATATGCATGAAAAGACCATATATAAGGATGTTGTGCCACAAGGCAAAGTACACATGTTTAGAAAAGATACTGTGCCAAACAACCAAAATGAGCATACATTGGCTTATGTGTCAAAACAAACCACCAAAATGAGCGAAGTAAACTTGCCAACGTCCCCAGGCTCAATAAACAAGACATATTACATACGCCTTCTATCCCATAATATAACATCATTTGGCAAGCTAAAACAGTTTGCAAACAATCTTATATTGTGGGCCCGAGGGAGTATATATTGTAAGTCCACCAACTTGTTAGATCTTCCAAATCTCCAACAACCTGTAGATTTTCCAAACCTCTATCAACTTGTGTATCTTTAAGAAACCTGCAACATTATACATACGACACTACAATATATAAGCTTGTAGACCCGGGGCGGCGTTGATGAGGCCCGGAGCAGTCAGATCCGGCAGCACCAATGTGTGTGCCACCAGATCCAGGAATGACTAGGTCGAACAGATTCCATCAAATGGTAGGTGAGTGGAGGAAGAGAGGTAGGGGCGGCGGCACACAGGGAGGGAGGGGATGGGCCGGCAAGGATTAGGGTTTAGGAGGGACGACAGTGGGGTGGTTGGGGTGAGAGCGAGAGGGGGGGGGAGGTATGGGTGGAGGCTAGTCTCGATCTGGAGAAGGGATTTAGGGGAAAACTAGTTGGGCTCGGCGCCTATATTTCTTTTGGGTGCAAAATTTTTGTGCGTCTCCCGCCCTAGCGCACGTTTAGGCCCAATGTCTCCCGCCAAACAGTAGTCCCGGCAGATAATGGGTCGTGGGTTACTTATCCCGGAAGATAGGGTAACCTAAGAAGTGTGTGCAATCACTAGAAGTTGATATACCCTCGTTGCTCAACTTCTCCCGGCAGTTCTTCTGCCTTTAAGTATTTCTACCGACAATACAGTGATTCCTGGCAGATGATTTGCCCTTATTCTACCATTTCTCCCGGCAGTTAATTTCCCCCAATCAAGTGTTGTGGTGTAGTGTCTGCTAATCAACCCGTACTTATGTGGGGAAATTTTATGCGTTGGTGTCTGCATGTAACTCTATTTGTGCTACATTATCACATGTTGATGCTTCTTTTTTCTAGGTGGAGAGAGGGTGCACGGGGTTGACATGTTTCCATAGGCCGGTTTTATCGATTCATTTGAAAAATAATTGAACCAGTCAAAATCATGAACATAACTTAAATTGAGTACCTCAATCAAATGTAAAGCTCCCAAAATATGTTTCTATAGGTTGGCTTTGGCTGATTGATTTGAAAAATCGTTCACCCTATCAAAATCATGAACCGAATCCAAAATTGAATACCTCAATCGAATGTAAAAGCTCCAAAATTAAGGAGCTTAGTGAATTAAGACAATCGAATGAGAGAGCTCCTTAAGAAATTGATGAGCCGGTCAAAACCACATGACCCAGTTCCAAATTGGAGACCTTAATTGATTATGAGGCCTTAAAAATCAGGGAGCATAGTATTAAGGAGTATATAATGAATCAAAAGAATTAAATGAGAGATATCCTTGTGAAATTGTTGACCAAGTCAAAGTTGGATGACCCAATTCCAAATTGGAGACCTCAATTGATTGTGACGCCTTCAAAATTAGTGAGCATAGTGTATTTATAGATTGATGGTATCTCCTTGATTTGACTGTTCAAATTTAGAATTAGTTGTCTGTTTCAAATCTAACATTTGAAACTAGTTCATTTACTAGAAGACCATTACATAGTACAATGTATTCCCAATTCAAGATGGTGGAAAATAAATATCATGTACTAGAGGAATTTGTGATGATTTTCTCCCACAAAAAATAGGGGAATTTGCGATGATTTAAGTAGGACCCAAGATTATTGTTGTTCGTGTTGAATATGCATCAAATATTTTTTACAAGTAAGGTTACGCCTGGACTTTGAATTGTACCACATGTGGATAGGGTATGCAGTTGTGTTCAAGTTGAACACTTGTATCCTAGGCGTACTATATAATGTGGTGGTAGACACACAACATAACCTAGGCCAATGTAGTAGCATGGGCACATAGGGGGAGTTGGCGGTTTTGTGCTAGTGTCTGGGTGTTTGTATAAAGTACTGTAGCGGTATCATGGTAAGGAGCGCATGTGGTCATTGCCATAGGATATAGCGATGTTCGTGAACCTCATTAACTAAAAGGGGTGGCTTGCTGTCTAGGGGGCGATTGAATAGAGTAAGAAACTATCATTCTGCCATAACCTAGATGTCTATCCAAATTTAGTTGTTGACTATTTTTATAAGCTTATGTAATGGTACCTAGAACACCTTATGAAGGAAATATGCCCTAGAGGCAATAATAAAGTTGTTATTTTATATTTCCTTATTCATGATAAAGGTTTATTATTCATGCTAGAATTGTATTGATCGGAAACTTAAATACATGTGTGAATACATAAACAAACACCGTGTCCCTAGTGAGTCTCTACATGTCTGATAGCTCTATTTTTTACCGGTTTTGTAGAGGGGTTTGACTTGGTTTTCATCAAATTTTCATTATTTCTCAATTATTTCTAACACTAATCCTTCGAAAGAGAAGAAAACTTCCCCTTTGTTTGGCAGGAAAATATATTTTTGGAAGGGAACCAATCAAGATACATCTAATCAAGCCAAAAGGATAAACTTCCACGTTGGTGAAATTTTCACCTGGGCATCCAAAGCACAAGACGACCTATGCTATGAGCGCACCCAATTTTATAAGCAAGTTATGAAGGAAATATGCCCTAGAGGCAATAATAAAGTTGTTATTTTATATTTCCTTATTCATGATAAAGGTTTATTATTCATGCTAGAATTGTATTGATCGGAAACTTAAATACATGTGTGAATACATAAACAAACACCGTGTCCCTAGTGAGTCTCTACATGTCTGATAGCTCTATTTTTTACCGGTTTTGTAGAGGGGTTTGACTTGGTTTTCATCAAATTTTCATTATTTCTCAATTATTTCTAACACTAATCCTTCGAAAGAGAAGAAAACTTCCCCTTTGTTTGGCAGGAAAATATATTTTTGGAAGGGAACCAATCAAGATACATCTAATCAAGCCAAAAGGATAAACTTCCACGTTGGTGAAATTTTCACCTGGGCATCCAAAGCACAAGACGACCTATGCTATGAGCGCACACGCTCATACCAGCGACCGTACCAAGCGTCGATGACTGATACGTCTCCAATGTATCTATAATTTTTGATTGTTACTTGCTGTTATATTATCAATCTTGGATATTTTACAATCATTCTAGCAACTTTATATCATTTTTGGGACTAATCTGTTGACATAGTGCCCAATGTCAGTTGCTGTTTTTTGCTTGTTTTTTTGCTTCGCAGAATATCCCTATCAAACGGAGTCCAAACACAGCTTTTGGAGATTTTTATGGACCAGAAGACAACCTGGGAGCCAAGGAAGCACCTCAAGGGAGGCCCGTGGGGCCCACAAGACACCAGGGCGCGCCAAAGGCCCCTGGCGCACCCTGATGGGTTGTGGGGCCCACAGGGGTCTCCTCCACCGCCTCTCAGCTCTATAATTACCCAAATATTCCAGAAACCCTAGGGGAGTCAACGAAACACAATTCCAGCCGCCGCAAGTTCCAGAACCATGAGATCCAATCTAGAGCCCTATTCCGGCACTCTGTTGGAGGGGAACACAATCACAGAGGGGTTCATCATCCTCATTGGTGCCTCTCCGATGATGCATGAGTAGTTCACCATAGACCTATGGGTCCATAGGCAGTATCTAGATGGCTTCTTCTCTCTTTTTGATTCTCAATACAATAGTCTCTTGGAGATATATTTGATGTAATGACTTTTTGCAGTGTGTTTGTTGGGATCCGATGAAGTTCGAGTTTATGATCAGATCTAATCCATGAATATTATTTGAGTCTTCTTGGATCTCTTATATGCATGATTATTTATAGCCTCGTATTTCTTCTCCGAATCTTTGGTTTAGTTAGGCCAACTAGATTGATTTTTCTTGCAAATGGGAAGAGGTGCTTTGTGATGGGTTCGATCTTTCAGTGTCCTCACCCAGTGACAGAAGGGGTAGCGAGGCACGCATGTATCGTTGCTATTAAGGATAAAATATGGGGTCTATTCCTACATGAATAGATCTTGTCTACATCATTTCATTGTTCTTATTGCATTACTCCATTTTTCCATGAACTTAATACACTAGATGCATGTTGGATAGCGGTCGATGTGTAAGGAAATATGCCCTAGAGGCAATAATAAAGTTGTTATTTTATATTTCCTTATTCATGATAAAGGTTTATTATTCATGCTAGAATTGTATTGATCGGAAACTTAAATACATGTGTGAATACATAAACAAACACCGTGTCCCTAGTGAGTCTCTACATGTCTGATAGCTCTATTTTTTACCGGTTTTGTAGAGGGGTTTGACTTGGTTTTCATCAAATTTTCATTATTTCTCAATTATTTCTAACACTAATCCTTCGAAAGAGAAGAAAACTTCCCCTTTGTTTGGCAGGAAAATATATTTTTGGAAGGGAACCAATCAAGATACATCTAATCAAGCCAAAAGGATAAACTTCCACGTTGGTGAAATTTTCACCTGGGCATCCAAAGCACAAGACGACCTATGCTATGAGCGCACACGCTCATACCAGCGACCGTACCAAGCGTCGATGACTGATACGTCTCCAATGTATCTATAATTTTTGATTGTTACTTGCTGTTATATTATCAATCTTGGATATTTTACAATCATTCTAGCAACTTTATATCATTTTTGGGACTAATCTGTTGACATAGTGCCCAATGTCAGTTGCTGTTTTTTGCTTGTTTTTTTGCTTCGCAGAATATCCCTATCAAACGGAGTCCAAACACAGCTTTTGGAGATTTTTATGGACCAGAAGACAACCTGGGAGCCAAGGAAGCACCTCAAGGGAGGCCCGTGGGGCCCACAAGACACCAGGGCGCGCCAAAGGCCCCTGGCGCACCCTGATGGGTTGTGGGGCCCACAGGGGTCTCCTCCACCGCCTCTCAGCTCTATAATTACCCAAATATTCCAGAAACCCTAGGGGAGTCAACGAAACACAATTCCAGCCGCCGCAAGTTCCAGAACCATGAGATCCAATCTAGAGCCCTATTCCGGCACTCTGTTGGAGGGGAACACAATCACAGAGGGGTTCATCATCCTCATTGGTGCCTCTCCGATGATGCATGAGTAGTTCACCATAGACCTATGGGTCCATAGGCAGTATCTAGATGGCTTCTTCTCTCTTTTTGATTCTCAATACAATAGTCTCTTGGAGATATATTTGATGTAATGACTTTTTGCAGTGTGTTTGTTGGGATCCGATGAAGTTCGAGTTTATGATCAGATCTAATCCATGAATATTATTTGAGTCTTCTTGGATCTCTTATATGCATGATTATTTATAGCCTCGTATTTCTTCTCCGAATCTTTGGTTTAGTTAGGCCAACTAGATTGATTTTTCTTGCAAATGGGAAGAGGTGCTTTGTGATGGGTTCGATCTTTCAGTGTCCTCACCCAGTGACAGAAGGGGTAGCGAGGCACGCATGTATCGTTGCTATTAAGGATAAAATATGGGGTCTATTCCTACATGAATAGATCTTGTCTACATCATTTCATTGTTCTTATTGCATTACTCCATTTTTCCATGAACTTAATACACTAGATGCATGTTGGATAGCGGTCGATGTGTGGAGTAATAGTAGTAGATGTAGAATTGTTTTGGTCTACTAATCTTGGATGTGGTGCCTATATTCATGATCATTTCCTTGGATATCATCATAATTATTTGATCTTCTGTCAATTGCCCAATAGTAATTTTTTTACCCACCGTGTGCTATTTTCTCGAGAGAAGCCACTAGTGAAATCTACGGCCCCCGGGTCTATCTTTTATCATATTTGCTTTCCGATCTATCTTTTGGCATATTTTTCAGATCTATATTTCCAAAAACCCAAAAATACCTTGCTGCACTTTTTATTTACTTATTTTATTTCACGTTTTATCAAGATCTATTTATCCAATCTCATACAAAACAATTTATCTTTTACCATGGTGGGATTAACGACCCCTCTTACACGTCGGGGTGCAAGTATTTGTTCTTTGTGTGAAGGTACCATTTACATAGTGTTGCTTGGTTCTCCTACTAGATTGATAAGCTTGGTTTCACAACTGAGGGAAATACCAACGCAGTTTCAAGCCGCATTAATGGCATCCCCTCATCTACCACAATTTTTTTGTAAAGGGGTGCACAACATTTGTGAGACCTAGCCACCACCACACCATCCAAAAGAGAGCGACAAGAGATCCGGAGAAGAACCACCGAAGATCTTGTTCTTCTCTTTTTCCGATTTCCATTAATCACATCATCACCATAGCGAGAGGAATTCAATGTTTTAAGACTAGAGTTCATAACTCTATATGTACTCATCTAGAGATTGAGACTTGTTTAATCATTCATCTTATTATGGATCTTCACGGTATTATCGATATGGTTTCCATTGGATTATTCTCTGAGATATTTGGTAATTCTTCCCCGATGTGTGAGTAATTCCCCCTAGGTGTGGGAGATGTAGGTGATTAGTAAGATTCATATGTGCCTATTCTATATGTCGTCATTCATGTTTATAGTTTTATAATTGTTTGGTAAGTTGTTTATCTGTTGTCAACGTAATGCATGTTGCCCAATTTAAGGGCATATGCAACATGATCGAAAGACCTACACATGTAACACATATTGTTTAGTGAATTCATGACCTCCAGGTGACAGGTGGAGATATCTATGAGGATCGAAGACAATATGAGATAACAGTGAACCACTGAACTTAATGCATGGTTTCGGTTTAAAAAACTTAATTATGAAGACGACCACGTTGTGGAAATGTCGAAGCAGGACCGTATAGTAGAATGTAACCTGATACGTCCATTTTGCATCATGCTTTTATATCGATATTTATTGCATTATGGGATGTTATTTCACATTATGTCACAATACTTATGGCTATTCTCTCTTATTTTACAAGGTTTACATAAGGAGGGAGAATGCCGGCAGCTGGAATTCTGGGTTGGAAAAGGAGCAGATATTAGAGACCTATTCTGCACAACTCCAAAAGTCCTGAAACTCCACGGAATACCTTATAATAAATAATGAAAAATCCTCGCCAAAGATAAAGACCAGGGGGCCCACACCCTTTCCACGAGGGTGGGGGGCACGCCCCCCTAGGGTTGCCGCATTTTATGATTATGAAATTTGGCAGATGGATGTCAAAACTGCATTCCTGATTGGATTTATGGAAGAACAGTTGTATATGATGCAACCGGAAGGCTTTGTCGATCCAAAGGGAGCTAACAAAGTGTGCAAGCTCCAGCGATCCATCTATGGACTGGTGTAAGCATCTCGGAGTTGGAATATACCCTTTGATAAGCTGATCAAAGCATATAGTTTTATACAGACTTGCGGTGAAGCCTGTATTTACAAGAAAGTGAGTGGGAGCACTACAACATTTCTGATAAGTATATGTGAATGACATATTGTTGATCGGAAATAATGTAGAATTATTCTGCAAAGCATAAAGGAGTGTTTGAAAGGAATTATTCAAAGAAAGACCTCGGTGAAGCTGCTTACATATTGAGCATCAAGATCTATAGAGATAGATCAAGACGCTTGATAAGTTTTTTTTTCAATGAGTACATACCTTGACAAGATTTTGAAGTAGTTCAAAATGGAACAGTCAAAGAAAGAGTTCTTGCCTGTGTTACCAGGTGCGAAATTGAGTAAGACTCAAAGCCCGACCACGGCAGAAGATATAAAGAGAATGAAAGTCATTCCCTATGCCTCGGTCATAGGTTCTATAAAGTATGCCATGTTGTGTACCACATCTATTGTATACCCTACCACTGAGTTTGGCAAGGGAATACAATAGTGATCTAGGAGTAGATCACTGGACAGCGGTCAAAATTATCCTTAGTGGAATAAGGATATGTTTCTCGATTATGGAAGTGAAAAAAGGTTCGTCGTAAAGGGTTACGCCGATGCCAGTTTTGACACTAATCTAGATGAACCTAAATCTCAATCTAGATACATATTGAAAGTGGAAGCAATTAGCTAGAGTAGCTCCGTGCAGAGCATTGT
>NW_024118157.1:0-10516 GCF_003073215.2 Triticum urartu | reverse complement strand
GTATCCAATACCTAGTTCAATCTCGTTACCGGCAAGTCTCTTTACTCGTTCCGTAATACATCATCTCGCAACTAACTCATTAGTTGTAATGCTTGCAAGGCTTATGTGATGTGCATTACCGAGAGGGCCCAGAGATACCTCTCCGACAATCGGAGTGACAAATCCTATTCTCGAAATACGCCAACCCAACATCTACCATTGGAGACACCTGTAGAGCTCCTTTATAATAACCCAGTTACGTTGTGACGTTTGGTAGCACACAAAGTGTTCCTATGGCAAACGGGAGTTGCATAATCTCATAGTCATAGGAACATGTATAAGTCATGAAGAAAGCAATAGCAACATACTAAACGATCGGGTGCTAAGCTAATGGAATGGGTCATGTCAATCAGATCATTCAACTAATGATGTGACCTCGTTAGTCAAATAACAACACTTTGTTCATGGTTAGGAAACATAACCATCTTTGATTAACGAGCTAGTCAAGTAGAGGCATACTAGTGACACTAAGTTTGTCTATGTATTCACACATGTATTATGTTTCTGGTTAATACAATTCTAGCGTGAATAATAAACATTTATCATGATATAAGGAAATAAATAATAACTTTATTATTCCCTCTAGGGCATATTTCCTTCAGTCAACTCATCCGTTAACTGACGGCTAATGTTGTGAGTTCGCCGTCAGCTACGCTAACTTGCAGACGGCAAAAAACCAAGGCCACGGAGCACATGCCCCGAAAAAAAAGAAATTTCCCGTCAGCAAGACCAGTGCAGACGGAAAACAGCCCACACGGCCACGCGGCACATGCCCCCAAAAAAAGGGATTCGCCGTCAGCGAGACCAGTGGCAGAAAGCGGCACCACCGCTGCCGGGCACCACCTCTGCCGCCGCCGCCGCCGCAGGGCACCACCGCTGCAGGGCACCACCTCCGCCACTACTGGACTGGAAAGGAGAGGCAGCTACACGGCCGCCAGATACCATCTCCCCCTCTGCCCTATCTGCCCCCACGGTGAGCATTCCTTCTCCTACCTAACCCTCTCTGCCCCAAATGGATGGATGCATGGCTGCATGGATGTGTGTATTGATCGATGGATGGATGAATGGATGTTGTAATTGGAGAAAATAGTATGTGCTCATTTTTGCTACACGCATTTGTTAGAAATTCTGTTCTGTTGATGATTTGCACTCCTTAGCATGATGAGATGGCGAAAAAGAATCTGTAATCTAGTTCTGTTGATGATTGTTAGCATGGAAATAGTATTGTTGTTATAACTAAAGGGAATCTTGTTTGAGCAATTAGAGTATGTCAAAAGTTCAACTGAAAATTGTATCTGTAACATTGTTGCCTACCATATAAAATAATTAATGGCCACAAGGATTTCATGCTTACTGCCGTAGTACATTTATAATAATGATGTGGATTAAATATAGGCAAATCTGATCCATATTGTAACTAAAATGTAGATATTGTATATCTTTGTTTTTACGAGTGTTCCCTTTGTTCAAATGCTTGTCCATAAGATTTGTAGGTAAACCAATTATATGAAGAAGATTGATGCATCCTTTCTTTATACTTGTTCATCTTTGTTTCTGTTCAAATTTTCTGTGAGTGCTTATGTTGGTTGTGCTGGTGCTTTGATGTGCAGGGATCAATCTTTTCACCTCCAGGAGCATTGTTGGTCCTGTTGCCATCGCCATCGCCATCCACTACCTCCTCTATGGATCATCTAGGGGTGAGCTCGACTGTTATCCCACTCCCCTTATTAACTCTGTTCCGGTCACCGTGCCAATGCCACTAGATTTTATTTTCATGTTAAGTCACGTAACCTAGGCATCTCCCGTTCGAAAGGGTGGAATTTATAAATATGCATGTATTTGCATATTTATAACAGTCGTCCTTTCGAATTGTCCATGTTATCCATGGACAGCCCGAGTACGTGTAGATTGGGTTTGTTTCCCGTGCTCTACTTCGGTCTGAGGCAAAATTTCTTCGGGTACACATTCACTAGGCTTGTTGCCGAGACATGTATCTAGAGAACAGCGGGGAGGTGCTGCCGAAGTTTTGCCTCAGACCGGAGTAGAGCACGGGAAACGAACCCAATCTACACGTACTCGGGTGGGATTAGGACCCATCTTTACCTATTAGAGATAGGATTCAACCCATGAATGCCTGTTTCTCTTTTATATGGTAAAAAATAAAACTAAGGCGTAAATAATATGACAAAAGTAATTACTTGTGTATCTAGTCGCAATTACATTTTACATAACTTGATGAATATAAATTTGGTGTACCTACTGTTAGTGCAAGTATGGGTGATCGTGCGTGGATGTACACTGGCCACCCTAGTCAGGCAGACATGACCATTGAATGGGTGATGAACACCAATGAATTTGTGGAGGCAGCATTTGCTAGTGGCAAGAGAAAAAGTTGGTGCCCCTGCTTGAAGTGCAAGAACGATATAGAACAGTCAAAGAAGACGATGGGTAAACACCTTCAGAAGCATGGGTTTAAGACTGGGTATACCCGGTGGACCTTTCATGGCGAGCCTGAACGTAGCAGAGAGGAGGTGGTTCATCGGCGCACCGATGACAATGTTACCGGGATCGCTGACATGGTAGCTGACTTCAATGATGCACGTGAAGAGGGATCAGAGGAAGAACCGGAGGAGTCCGCGAGGGCTTACCTAGAAATGCTGAATTCGTCACAACAACGTCTTCATGAGTACACGACACAGTGTTAGCTGGATACCATCGCACGAGCAATGTCCTTGAAGTCCTAGTTCAACATGAGCAGAGATTGCTTTAATTCGATGATGACCGCTTGGGGTAGCTCTCTCCCTGAAGGTCACAAAATGGCCAAAAGTTGGTACGAAGCAAAGAAAATCCTCTGTGCACTTAAGATGCCCTATGAGCAGATACATGCTTGTCCAAACGGATGTGTCTTATTTACAAAAGAGTATGCCGACGACAAGTACTGTGCCAAGTGCAAAGGCTCTAGGTATGTTGAGAGAGACCTCGGTGATGGTGTGAAGAAGCAGAGCAAAGTCCCTGCAAATGTTCTTCGGTATCTTCCAATCTTGCCAAGAGTTGGATGGCTTTTCTTGAACGAAGATACGGCCAAAATGATGACATGGCACAAATATGGGAAAAGACCTGACAAGGATGATCATGGGAGGCCGATGATGGTACATGCGTCTTGTGGCCAAGCATGGAAGAGTTTTGATCGAATACATCATCAGAAAGCAGAAGAGGCAATGCATGTACGAATCACCATCGGACTTGACGGGTTCAATCCGTTTGGTATGGTGTCAAAGACATATAGTTGTTGGCCCATGTTTGTTGTTCCACTCAACCTCCCCCCAGGCGTCCTGATGCAACACAAGCACATATTCCTATCGTTGATAGTTCCAGGGGCCAAGTATCTGGGGAAGAATATAAATGTGTACATGCAGCCACTAATAGATGACTTGAAAGAAGCTTGGGTGAATGGGATACGGACATACGATGCTGCTAGCAAAAAAAACTTCACAATGCATGTTTGGTACCAGTACTCATTGCATGACCTACTGGCCTATTCACTTTTCATGGGGTGGTCTGTGCATGGGAGGTTCCCATGCCCAAGATGCAAGGCGAGCCTTAAGTGCCGTTGGCTACAGCATGGTCGCAAGTATTCTTGCTTCCATTTCCATAGACAACATTTGCGCCCTGACCATCCATTCAGACTAGACAAGATGAACTTCATGAAAGGTGAAGTTGTCGAACACTCGGCACCACCTGAGATGACGGGTGAACAGATTCGTGCTGAATTAAATGCTCTCCAGCCCGATCCCAACCGTCTAGGGTATTTCCTGGGATATAATGAACTACACGCCTGGAATCACAAGCCATGCTTCTGGGATCTCCCCTACTTCCACCAGCTCGAGCTTCCCCATAACATTGATGTAATGCACACTGAAAAGAATATCGCCGAGGCCATTTTTGGCACATTGTTCAACATTCCCAAGATGACGAAGGATAATACTAAGGCCAGACTTGATCTGATGAAGCTATGTGATAGACCCAAACAAAACTTGCGACAACCCGTGGGCCGGAAAAATTGGACAATGCCACGGGCTAGGTTTGTTCTTACAAGGGAACAAAAGAAGGAGATACTCATGTGGTTCAAAACTTTGTTGTTCCCCGATGGGTATGCAGCGAATCTAATGAGGGCAGTGAATCTTGATAAATTGAAGCTTTGTGGGTTGAAGAGTCATGATTGGCACATATGGCTTGAGCGGTTAATGCCCGTGATGATTCGAGGCTATATCCCTGAGGATGATTGGGAAGTATTGGCAGAGCTTAGCTATTTCTTCCGTGTTCTTTGTGCTAAAGAAGTATGTCCTACCGTGATAGATGACATGGAAAAACGGGCCCCCGAGTTGCTCTGCAAGCTAGAGAAGATCTTTCCACCAGGCTTCTTTAATCCGATGGAACATATGATTTTACACCTCCCTTCCGAGGTAAGAATGGGTGGCCCTGTGCAGAACTGTTGGTGCTATGGACTTGAGCGAATGCAAAAGACTCTTCGAGCTAAATGTAGAAATAAACGTAGAATTGAAGCATCCATTGCCAAGGCATTCTTGGCGGAGGAGATGTCAAGCTTCAGCACATCACGCTATGCGGCCAATATTCCAAGCTTGCATAATGCAAAGTCTCGTTACAATAATGGCGACCCCAGGCATGAATCCAAGCTCAGCCTTTTCAAAGGCCAACTCAGACCTGTGGGTGCTTCTGGTTCAAAGATATTGGATCCAAAAGAGTGGAGATCGCTTACATTGTATATCCTCACCAACCTAAAAGAAGTGTGGCCGTACATTGAGTAAGTGATTGGTACATTATGTAACATCTACTCATATGTTTGTATCTAACTCCGCTCATTTCTCATTGCAAAGTGAATTCGTTGCCCAATTCTCTGATGGAGGGGTCGAACCTGATTCACTTGAAGAGTATGAGCTTCTTGTTGGCGAAGGAGACGGCAATTACGGTTTCATTTCTTGGTTCAGAGCAAAGGTATACTTCTTATTATCTAGACTTGAAGTTGGTATTACGTGCGACTAATACAATAATCTTTTCCGCTTAAACTTGTAGGGTGCGTCAATATTGGACAAAGAATTGAAACAAGTTGCTAATGGGTTTGACTATAAGGTCAGTACGTTCGATAATTACGACATCAATGGGTATCGCTTCCGCACACATGGGAACGAGGAACGTCGGGCCGTTCTAAAAACAAGAAACACCGGAGTGTTGGCTATTTGCAATGGAGTTGAGTATTATGGAAGAGTTGATGAAATATATGAACTGCATTACTATGGGGCAAATCCTCCAAAAGTCGTCGTCTTCAAATGCCATTGGTTCGATCTAGAGAAGGTTAGCGAAGAGATGATATTGGGCAAGTCGAAATTCGACAAGACAGCAAATTAGAATGCGAAGATGTCTATATTGTGGCTCAACAGGAGACACAAGTTTTTATCTCAAGTATTCATGCCAAAAGAAGTACCTTAAGGGTTGGGATGTCGTGTACGATGTGCCGCCACATCATAAACATCCTCCCCCCAATGAAGAGGATTATGAACCTCACATCAACCCCGACACATATGATGGAGAATTATTCCAAGAAGAACATGGGCCTAGATGCTGTCCCAACATCCATCCACGCATGGAAGTACACATTGACAATTAATGATGCAGAAGAAGCGGAAGAGGAAGAAGAGGTTACGAACATGGAAGACCTATCAATGCTTGAACGGTTACGTCTAGGCATTGCCGATGATAGTGACGATGACGGTGAACACGAGGATGACATCCTTGAAGACACGCGTGATACCGATGATGAGGCCCGAACTGACCCCGAAGAAGATACGGATTGTGATCCGGATGATCCCGACTATTTTTAGTTGTAGTGTTGAACTGTAATGTTGATTTTGTACTGGTTGTTTACCATGACCCAAATGATCATGAACATGCTGTAACGTTGAATTTGTATTATTTTTGAACGTATGCTTATTTATGAGAACTATAATGTACTATTTGTACTATAATTGCCTTAGTAATTCTCATTGCGCCAATTGTTTGGACTTATGCTTCTTTATTTCAACTATAATGTTACATTTGTACTAACTACTTACTTTTTTTCATGGCGGGTGAGTGAAGCATGGTGGGCTTGCATCGAAAAAGGGGTAACCCGGCAAATAAGGCCCCACTTCCCCTAGCGAGAAATTTGATTGGCAGTTTTCTCGCCGATCCTCCTCAGGCTTCCTCTCAGGCTCATCGAGTAAAATGAAGAGGCCGGGGAAGAGGTGGAGGAAAGGCTAGGAGAAACCCGGTTCGGCCTCCCTCGCCACCACCTGTCGTGACACCACCTGAGGATGAGGGGGTGGAGGACGAGCCGGTGTCTCACTCCCCCATGTCTGAGGAGATGGTGGATGAGCGGTTGTCGCCGGAGGAGGATGAGGATCGGTCGGGGGCCCTGACCGCCGAGGAGGAGAATGATGGTTTTATCCAAGTTGAGGAGGGTCGAACCATGTTCTTGCGTGGTTCGTCAAGGCTCCCAGAACGAGGGCTTCCTGTCGAGCAGAGGCCATGTATTGCTCCATATGAAGAAAGGTAAACTAACTTCGGCTTCCCATTTTCTACCTTCAATGTTTGCGACAATTGCTAATAGCTTTGGCTTCTCATTATATAGCGGTTGGACGACAGTTGGAGATTCCCAGGGTAAGAAGCACCGGCTCGTGAATGGCTTCCTTGGGATCCTCTTGAGGGAGCATTACCCTGGCATGGTTACTTTGCCTGGGGAGGGCAATGTTCCGGAGCCAGCACGGACTTGGTACCACTACATAGCCTATGAGGATCTTGGTTTAGCCAACAACATCGAGTTTCACAACAAAGCGGAGCGGCTCTTTCCTGAACTTTGGGTAATCATTAAGTTTCCTTCACACACTACATATCTATAATTCATAGTTAGTCAATTGCCTAATCTCGATTGGTCTCACGTGTATTTGCAGGATTTCTATAGATGCGAGGAAGGGAACTTGGAGGAGGCACGAGCAGTCGTCAAGCACCACTGCAAGAAGCTTGTGCGCAATCTGATGCATGAGGCGCGCCCTTTAGCCGTCCGCAGGTATAAGGCAACTCAAAGCTATAGGAGTGTTGATAAGAAACCATGTAGGAACCTCCATCTTAAGAAGGATGAGTACATGCAGGTAAAGCATGTTCATGCTTGTTATTTCCTCAACAGACTGGCACTCAATTTCTTTTTGACGTATATGAGATGCAATTGATCAATTAGGTTACTCCAAGATGGTGTGTCGACAAGGGGGAGTGCTGGGAGAGGATCGTGGACTACTGTTGTTCTGAAGAGTATAGGGAGAAAAACCTAGATTATAAAAATCGGCGAGCCGCAATGGAGGATCCACCACACCATCAAGGCAACTTGAACCTTAAGGGGTTCGGCGAGTGTTGGGTATGTCTTTCTTCCCATCGATTTGTTCTTCATAAGCTTTTTCTTGTCATACATGTTGCCAATCCTTGTGATGAAGTCTTAATCATGTTGCTTTGGTTGCAGGCGTCTCACAATAAGGCTCCGGAGCCCAACCTTTTTGTGGCGTACGCTTTGGCCCATAAGGGACCGTTTCGATCTGCACGCCTTACGATGAGAATGACACATTGCCTGCCTACACCAGCAAGACCGCCTACGATCGAATGGACAAATTTAAAAGGAAGGCAAAAGAGATGAGAGGGCCTGAGTATGATGTGACATCGGAGCCCCTTGACCATGAGGTGGTTATGATCTCTGGAGGTGGTAGGAAACATGGCAAGGAAGCGATTGGAGGTGGCATTTTTCCTAGGTCCTCTCGTCGCACTCTCCCTGAGTACAAAACTCGGCCAGGTATCTCAACATCTTCTATATGTCAACGCTCGACTCCAGCAATGGTTGCGATGGAGGTATTCTAACCAAGTCCTTCTATGTATGCTTATTCTAATTCTTAGTGTTGGATTTGAAGATGTGATTGCAATGCCATATTCTGTAGTCTCGACTGGAGGAGCAGAGGCGACTGCTAGATGAGAAGTTGGAGGAGAGGTTGCGGAGGAGAGGCGACTGGCGGATGAGAAGAGGGCCGAGGAGAGGCGACTAGCAGATGAGAGGATGCAACAGTACTTTGCAATGTTTGCGGTTAGTTCCTTAATAGCCTTGCATGTACATCTAGTCTTTTACTACCAGTACTTAACTTTCACTCCTCAAACATAATTTGCAGGCTTATTGTACCCAGAATGGTATGCCCGCTATGCAGATGCCTGACATTGCTTCGCCCTCTATGGTTAGTTATCTGAAATACTTGTATGCACCATTATTGCATTTCTTAGTATGAGTTTTGTGCTAACCATGTAATGCTTTGCAGCATCAATCAGGCCATGGGTCAAATAATGATGGATCTTCACATGCAGCAGGCCCAAACGCCAATGACCATGGTGGTTCTCCGAACCTTTGAGATCGAGTATGGTTAGTGCCTACAAATCTCCATGATTTTCATGATTTAGTGACCACTTGAAGATATTCATGATTTAGAGACAAGTAGCTATTTATTTTCATGATCTATACACCATTTGAAGATCTCCATGATTTAGAATCTTGCAAGTAGAGACCATTCGATTTGAAGATCAAATTTTTAAGTAGAAACAAGTACAGACCATTTATTCTCATGATTTAGAGACCACTTGAAGCTATTTTTATTCATGATTTAGAGTGTTAAGTTGAATCAGTCTTATAATTAGAGACACATAGCTACTTATTTTTACGATTTAGAGACCATTTGATGATGTCCATGATTTAGAAACTTGTAAGTAGAGACCGTTTGAACCATTTGAAGATCAAACTTATAATAGAGACAAGTAGAGACCATCTGAAACCATGATAGATTTGAACCATTTCAACCATGATCTTAATTAGCTATATGCATTATAGAAGCTGTTTATTTTCATGATTTAGAGACCAGCTGAAGCTATTTTTTTCTTGATTTAGAGGAGCACTCGAAGATATTCATGATTTACATTGTTAAAATGAATCAATCTTATAAGTAGAAACAAGTAGCTATTTGTTTTCATGATTTAGAGACCATTCTTGAAGATCTTCATGATCTAGAATGTTACAATGACATGTTCAAAATTGGACAAGGTCTGCAAGTACTTTATTTTGTCTATTCGGCATCTTGATGATTTAAAGCCCTTTTTTATTGTGCCAAAATTTGACATGTTGATGATTTCATCTTGTAGGTTGCCACACAGATGCTCTTTGGACTATGATATGGACATGAAGACATTTGTTGTAGTGCCAAATATTACGTACTGATGCCTGCCTTGTTCATTTGCCATGGAACACATTGTACTCTTGCTATGGAAAACTTCATACTCTTATATTTGCTATGGACTTAGCTCGCTATGGGCATTTGGTATACTCTATGTGGTATTTGATATGAATGTGTTATGGAACAATGCTATGAACTGTGTCATATTTGCTATGGAACAGTGCTATGAATTATGTGTCATCTGTGCCAAATTATGATATATATTGTGTATACAAACTGTGCCAATTTATATCTGTGCCAAATTATGATATATATCGCGTGCCAAATTAATGTATCTATAATGCCAAAAAAAGTGCACAGCTTTTGTTGTCATTCAAATGGGATTCTAGACGACAAAAGTACCCGCGTGGCAGAAGCCTGTGCAATTGGACTGCAGCCTGCCCAAGGGTTTGCCGTCTGCCTTTTGCCGCTAGACGGCAAACCTGGACACTTTGTTGTCTGTCTCTTGGGCCGCCTGACAGCAAACCTGGCGACTTTGCCGTCTGCCTCTTGGGCCGCCTGACGGCAAACCTGGAGACTTTGCCGTCTGCCTCTTGGGCCGCCTGACGGCAAACCTGGAGACTTTGCCGTCTGCCTCTTGGCCCGCCTGATGGCAAACCTGGCGACTTTGCCGTCTGCCTCCTGGTCCGCCTGACGGCAAACGTTAGACTTTGCCGTCTGCGTGGATGGAAACCTGACGGCAAACATTCCGACTTTGCCGTCGGCCGAGCTTAAGGCCTGACGGCAAACCTGTAACGGCGTCCATCTCTGTTAGGCCACTTTTTTTGCCGTCTACATTGTATGGCTGACGGCAAACTGCTTTCACTGACGGCAAAGTCTTTGCCGTCTGCCCGACAAAAAGCTAGCGGCAAAGTCTTGCTTTGCCGATTTATGCTTCACCGTATAACTTTGCCGTCAGCTAGCTAACGGCAAAGTCTTTGCCGTCTGTAATCGCCAGACGGCAAAACTGCTGATTCCTGTAGTGATAAAAAGGTATGCTACTTGGTGTCCGCTTAGTCAACAAACGATTGTGCCAACCTTGACCGTTGGATTGACATTCAACGTCTGTCGCGTTTATTCAGTCTCTTCTTCCTCGAGCCGCCAAAGCCAAACCAGCGCTGGCGGGACCGCCTGCG